>NC_053156.1:7133690-7162753 GCF_016835505.1 Polypterus senegalus
AGTGCAAGGTGCGGCGACATGGCTGGAGTAATCGGACGGATGGATCCCTTCGAGGACGCTGGTGAGCAATGGACGACGATATTGAACGCGTTTTGAACATTACATACTGGCTAATGACATTACGGCCGTGAAGAAATTGCCTGTGTTGTTTAGTGTAATGGGACCTAAAACATACGGACTGCTACGCAGTTTGGTAGCGCCAACGAAGCCAGGGGAGATGGAATATCACCGTGTTGTGGAGGTTTTACAAGCTCATTTCGCCCCGAAACCACTCGTGATAGCGAGAGATACCGGTTCCACAAGCGTAATCAGGGGGAAGGGAAAACGATAGCACAGTACGTAGCGGTGCTGAAAAGTCTTTCGGAACATTGCGAGTTTGGTGCATATTTGGAAGACGCACTACGAGACAGGTTTGTGTGTGGACTAAAGTGTGAAACTGTTCAGAAGCGCCTGTTGACTGAGAAAGATCTCACGTTTCAGAAAGCAGTTGATTACGTAGTTTCTGCGGAGACGGCAGCGCGTGACGTGCAGCAATTAAGTGCTTCCCTTAAAGTGAATGCGGTGCTTTCTAAAAACTGTGACAAATGCCGCCGTTGGAAAATGAATCATACTGATGATGACTGCTGGTATAAAGACCGTGACTGCCACCAGTGTGGAAAAAAAGGCCACACTAAGAACATGTGTAGGGACAAAACCAAAAGCTATCAGGACAGAGAAAAGAAATGGAAAGAGGGAAATCTTACTCAGAAGGATTATGCAGTTAAGCGAAGGGTGCAAAATAAGAAGAGAATTCATCATGTCGAGGCAGGGAAAGATGAAAGTGAGAATGAAGAAAATAAATCTGATACTGACAATGAGTTAGGACTGTATTCTTTGTCTCAACAAGGCAAATATGCACGAATTTCCGTGCTGCCTATAGTAAACGGAAGAAAATGGAAATGGAATTGGATACAGGGGCTGCAGTGTCTTTAATTCCCTGGGAGCAATATAGAAGCACACTGAGCCAAGTGGCTCTGCAACCCACGGATGTCATGCTAAAGACATACACTGGGGAGCCGCTGCCACCTGAAGGGGTTATCAAAGTGCAAGTCAAATTAAATAATCAGTGTGCTAAGTTGCCTTTGTATGTAGTGAAAGTAGTTGCACCCCCACTGCTTGGTAGAGAATGGCTGAGAGTTATTAAACTGAACTGGAAAGACTTAAAAATGGTGCATGCCATGGAGCAAAGAGAAAAAGAAAACTTGGAGTCTGTGTTAAAGAGACATTCAGCTGTTTTCTCTAAAAAGCTAGGCACAATGAAAGGAATTAAAGCCAGACTGACTCTCAGACCTAACAGTGCACCCAGATTCTGTCCACCACGGAACGTCCCTTATGCTCTTCGACCTCGAGTGGAGGCCGAGCTAAAACGCCTGACTGAGCTTGGGTGATCTCACCAGTGGAGCACAGTGACTGGGCCACACCTGTGGTGCCCGTAAGTAAAAAGGATGGCACAATTAGACTTTGTGGGGATTTCAAGGTCACACTCAACCCAGCTCTTTGTGTGGATAAGTACCCAATTCCACGCATTGAGGATCTTTTTGCCTCTCTAGCAGGTGGCCAACACTTTAGTAAGTTAGACTTATCAAATGCCTATCTACAGATGGAAGTGGAAGAGAAGTCTAGGGAGCTGCTGACTATCTCAACGCAAAAAGGACTATTCTGTTTTAATCGCTTACCTTTTGGTGTAGCATCATCACCCGCTTTATTTCAGAAGGCTATGGACCAAGTGCTCCTTGGACTGCCATATACTCACTGTTACCTGGACGATATCCTTGTGAGTGGCCCTGATGGGCAGACCCACCTCAAAACTCTGGATACAGTTTTGAGTAGGCTAGAGGAGTATGGCCTGCATCTCAAACAAGAGAAGTGCTTGTTCTTCCAGGAGTCTGTGGAATACTTGGGTCACATAATTGATGCAGCAGGACTTCACAAATCACCAGAAAAGGTGCGTGCCATTGTGGAGGCCCCAGCACCACAAGAGGTTAGTCAATTACGTTCTTTTCTGGGAATGTTAAACTACTACGGACGTTTCATCCCTGACCTGTCCACTATCTTGAAACCACTGAATGAACTACTAAATAAAGAGAAGCCATGGCAATGGACATCAGCCTGTAAGTCTGCATTCCAGGATGCTAAATTACTCCTAGTATCGCAGGAGGTATTGACCCATTACCATCCAGAACTGCCCCTTCGACTTGCGTGCGATGCTTCACCTTATGGGGTCGGAGCTGTGCTCTCACACGTCATGCCTGATGGCAAAGAAAAACCGATAGCCTATGCATCACGAACTCTTAGTAAGGCAGAACAAAATTATGCTCAGATCGAGAGAGGCGCTCGCAATAGTCTTTGGAGATGCAAGTTCCACCAGTACCTCTACAGTAACAAGTTCACACTGCTCACAGACCATCGCACATTAACCTCCATCTTGAGCCCATCGAAAGTACGCCGTCAATGGCTGCCGCCCGAATGCAGCGTTGGGCACTCCTCCTGTCTGCGCATGATTACACCATTCAATATCGGAAAGGTGCCTTACATGCAAATGCTGACGGTCTTTCACGCTTACCACTCCCCCATGCTCACAAAGAGAAACTAAGCGCAGTAGATGTATTTTACACGTCTCAGTTGGACACCCTACCAGTTAGTAACACCGAGATCAAACGGCACACCATGTCTGACCCCATTTTATCTCGTGTTGTGGAAATGGTCACCACTGGGCATTTTCCAGCTGCAAAGGATGCAGATGAAGAACTGGCACCCTACTTACTGCGTCGCGTGATCTTACAATACAACTGGGATGCCTCATGTGGGGTGTGAGAGTGATTGTTCCACCAAAACTGCGCCCCCGGGTTCTGAAAGAGCTCCATATAGCACATCCAGGTATAGTGCGAATGAAAAGCTTGGCACGTAGTTACGTATGGTGGCCTGGCATCGACTCTCAAATTGAGCTCCAAGCTAAATCCTGCCACTCTTGTCAGAGTATGCAAAAAGAGCCTGGGCTAGCACCTTTACACCCTTGGATGTGGCCCTCTAGTCCCTGGGAAAGGATACATGTGGACTTTGCGGGTCCATTTGAAGGAAATATGTACCTGGTCGTGATAGATGCACATTCCAAGTGGCCTGAGGTGCATATTATGGACAACACCACCGGTAAGACCATTCAAGTGCTCAGAAGCCTTTTTAGTCGATTTGGCATTCTACACATCCTTGTGAGTGATAATGGACCTCAGTTCTGTTCTGAAGAGTTTAATACATTCTTGAAGTCCAACGGAGTAAGACACATCCGCTCAGCTCCATACCATCCTGCCACCAATGGCTTGGCCGAACGTTTCGTGCAGACATTCAAACATTCCTTAAAATCTTCTAGAGGCACAGCACTTGTGCAACAACGCCTGGATACATTTCTGTTAACATACCGCAATACCCCTCATGCAACAACAAAGGAGACACCAGCTATGTTGTTCCTTGGACGCAAGCTGCGATCACGGCTGGACTTCCTGAAACCCAGTGTTGCTGGTGTAGTGCACAGGTCACAAGATGCTCAACAAGAGCACCGCCAACCACGCTCCAAGGACAGACAGTTTGATGTAGGAGAGCCTGTCCTCGTGCGTGACTATAGGAAGGGTGAGGAGAAGTGGACTCAAGGTGTTGTTGTGGAGAAGACTGGACCAGTGTCTTACAAGATAAATGTGGGACTACAAGAGGTATGGAAACGCCATGTGGACCAGATGCTGACACGTCCTGATCCAGAGCTTCAGCATGCTGCAGTGAACCCTCCTGTGGACCCCCTCGTGTTACTACCCCAGAGTGATAGTAGTACCACACATCACCCTAGTACATCTCATCAGGACAAGAATGATCAAGTTCCAGAGATAGATATACCACCGGGAATACCCAAGTCCACTGTATCCCGTGAGGATCACTAAACCACCACTACGCTACCGTGCTGAGTGAACACTCACTGAGATGGAGAATATACAAGTGTGTGACTGTTCAAGTTTAGAGGCATATTCTTTTTCAGAGTTCTGAGATATATATTTGTTACTAAAAAAAAAAAAAAATTATTTGTGTTATTGACAATCAATCTTAGCAGGGAGGAGATATGTTATGTATTGTATTAAACTACATGTTTCGCAATGCCGATAGTAACCAGTAGGTGGCACCAAGAAAGTTATAGTATATGTGGTGCACCCTAGAGTTGTTGTTGTTGAATGCAATAAAGAAATGAGTGTTTGGATACTCCGCACCATTACAGACAAAGTTTGTGTGTATTTATGAAATGAAATATCACGCAACATAACAATGACGACTGGCTTTTAAGTCGATTTTGATTTCCAAGTACTATCTTTTCGGAGCTCTTGATATCATTTTTAAGATCAAATGCAGTAAAGTATGTATATTACATTATATTACATTATACAGATAAATTTTTAACTTCATTTGTCGCTACCACTGCGCCACCGTGTCCCCATGTTTTATACATGCTTAAACTCATTTCATCATGAAAATCATATATATTATACATCTTAGTATTAAAATCTGTAATATCATGAATGTAATATATTCTGTGTCCTGTCAGCTTAAGAGAAATCCTATTTAAGAAGCACATAGTGATTCACACACATAGAGTACACAGAAGAACACACAGAATATGAAGCCTTTAACGTGCTACTTTAGTTACTGTGGGATTTGAGAAACTAGTAAATTAAACGATTTTAAGATGAAGTTTATGATGTTCTACTATGTGATTAAAGTGGAAATTTCTACCTTTTTTACACTGTGTCCCTGTTTTAATTTTCATTTTCTCTGTACCCTAATACACACGGTGGGCTATGACTCTCCTTTCCATGGCGACTTTGATATCTGACCACTTCTTTTTATTTTGGATACAGTGTGACTTTCTGAACTTCAATTTTTGACATTCTCCACCACTCTTTGTCACTCGATCAGTTTCTTTTTGTTGCTTATATCACTGCTTAAACCAACAAATTGTAAGTTTTTCTTTGCCTCCACTTGGTATTCGCTGAGATTCTTATTTTTTTCACGTGCTTTTGCCATTATCTTTTCACAGAACACTGAGCTTAAGGGCTATTTATATTGATTTTCATATTGAAAGAGGCATAATTCGGGAGGAGTCAGGGTGGGATGGCAGGCGTGTGTGTTACAATTCACGCTGATTTATGTAGCAGGAGAACATGGAGGTTGGCGTACACACAGATTTATGCATCTGGATTTTTTTGTTCATTAGCACATTTCCACTTTTGTTCGTAAACCTTGTTTTAGTGTGAATTCTATGCACAACGTTATATATGAGGTCCCTGATGTTTTATATCCGTGTGTTTAGATAAACTTTAGCTTGTTAATTTCAAACACGTGAAATTTCTTTGTGTCAAGTCGTGTTACAAATCCCAAACAATGCTGTGACTTTCCACTCAAATCCTAAATTTGATTCAGTGCATCGTATTTCCTGATCGTGATGTCTGTTCAAGTGAAATGCCAATATATAAATACACACAGCTGGAGTTTTGTGGTTAAATTTCTTGACTTTGCTCTTTTGTGTCAGGATGTCGTCTCAGGTTTCTGCAGTTCGCATTGAGCTTTATTTAATTTATTTCCCTGATGGCTTTTCTTTTCCCCTAACCACAGGCTGACGAGTTGCAGGTTACACAATACGCTCCACTGATGAAGTTGTTGGAAGTGTCTCCCTTGAGAGAATTCGCTTTATTTGTCAGATGCACTAATGCAGATGAGGAACTTGTGAAGGGTGATGTTCGAGTTGTAATATACTGCACTTTCCACATGTACTAAAGTGATGCTCTTGATGTGTGTTCCAAACAATTCCACAGACAAAATATATTCATTTTAAAAGTTTTAGTAAATTTTCAAAGCAAAACAGTTTACACAAAAATAGGGAAAAATTGATATTAAAGAAAATGCAAATTCTTGTTTAAGAGGAATTCTGTTTAAAGCTTATATACCTTGTCTTACTGCGGTGGGTTGGTGCCATGCCTGGGATTGGTTCTTGCCTTGTGCCCTGTGTTGGCTGGGATTGGCTCCAGCAGACCCCCGTGACCCTGTGTTCGGATTCAGCGGGTTGGAAAATGGATGGATGGATGGATATCTTGTTTCATTTGTCTAAGTTTGGTCATACAGTCGTACAGTCGTACTTGAGGCACGTGAAGCAAGTTAAACACGGTCAGAAAACTGAATGCCATCTCCTGAAAACATATCTAATAGTCCATGGATCCTCTTGGATGTCAACAACAACAACAACAACAACATTTATTTATATAGCACATTTTCATACAAACAGTAGCTCAAAGTGCTTTACATATTAAAGAATAGAAAAATGAAAGACATAATTATAAAAAATAAATCAACATTAACATCGAATAAGAGTAAGGTTCAATGGCCAGGGGACAGAAAAACAAAAACTCCAGACGGCTGGAGAAAAATAAAATCTGTAGGGATTCCAGACCATGAGACCCCCAGTCCCCTCTGGGCATTCTACCTAACATAAATGAAACAGTCCTCTTTGGATTTAGGGTTCTCACGGAAGGGCTTGATGATGATGATGGTCACGTAGACTTCTTCCTTTTAATCCGTCCATCATTGTTGGAGCATCATGAAGCTTTGAGTAGGTGGAGGTGGTGCAGGCCACCACCACAAAGAAACCGGAAAAAGAAACAGAAAAGAGAGTAGGGGTCAGTACCGATTTTAGAGCCACCATGAATAGTTGTTATGATGAATTGAACATACAGAGTATCAGGATTAAGTTAAATTACGATTAAAATGAAGTTATAAAAAGGCCATGTTAAAGTAATGTGTTTTCAGCAGTGTTTTAAAGTGCTCTACTGTATCAGCCTGGCGAATTCCTATTGGCAGGCTATTCCAGATTTTAGGTGCATAACAGCAGAAGGCCGCCTCACCACTTCTTTTAAGTTTTGTTCTTGGAATTCTAAGGAGACACTCATTTGAGGATCTGAGGTTACGATTTGGAATATAAGGTGTCAGACATTCCGATATATAAGATGGGGCGAGATTATTTAAGGCTTTATAAACCATAAGCAGAATTTTAAAGTCAATTCTGAATGACACAGGTAACCAGTGTAGTGACATCAAAACTGGAGAATGTGTTCTGATTTTCTTTTCCTAGTTAGGATTCTAGCAGCTGCATTCTGCACTAGTTGCAAACGATTTATATCTTTTTGGGTAGTCCTGAGAGGAGTGCGTTACAGTAATCTAGTCGACTGAAAACAAACGCGTGAACTAATTTCTCAGCATCTTTCAGTGATATAAGAGGTCTAACTTTACTTATGTTTCTTAAGTGAAAAATGCTGTCCTAATGATCTGATTAATATGTGATTTAAAATTCAGATTACAGTCAACAATCACCCCTAAGCTTTTTACCTCCGTCTTGACTTTTAATCCTAATGTATCCAGTTTATTTCTAATAGCCTCATTGTATCCATTATTGCTGATCACTAAAATTTCAGTTTTCTCTTTATTTAACTTGAGAAAATTACTATTCATCCATTCTGAGATACTAGTCAGACATTGTGTTAGTGAATCAATAGAATCGGGTCATCAGGTGCTATTGATAAGTACAGCTGTGTGTCATCAGCATAGCTGTGGTAGCTCACGTTGTGCCCTGAGATAATCTGACCTAACGGAAGCATGTAGATTGAGAATAACAGCGGACCCAGGATAGAGCCTTGTGGAACACCATATTGGATATCATGTGTCTTGAGTTGTAATTCCCACAACTAACAAAATATTTTCTCCCTGTCAGGTAGGATTCAAACCAATTTAAGACACTGCCAGAGAGGCCCACCCATTGACTAAGGCGATTTCTAAGAATGTTGTGATCAATGGTGTCAAATGCAGCACTCAGATCTAAGAGGATGAGAACAGATAAATGGCCTCTGTCTGCATTTACCCAAGTCATTTACTACTTTAACGAGTGCAGTTTCTGTGCTGTGATTTGTTCTAAAACCTGACTGAAATTTATCAAGAATAGCATGTTTATTTAGGTGGTCATTTAACTGCATAATGACTGCCTTCTCTAGAACTTTACTTAAGAAGGGCAGGTTAGAGATGGGTCTAAAATTTTCAAGAGCGGAGGGGTCAAGATTATGTTTCTTAAGTAGGGGTTTAACTACAGCAGTCTTAAGACAGTCTGGGAAGACCCCAGTATCTAGTGACGAATTTACTATGTCAAGAACATTATCAATTAGCACGCCTGATACTTCTTTGAAAAACCTTGTTGGTATCGGGTCAAGGGCAGGTGGAGGGTTTTAATTGAGATATTATTTTTTGTAAATCAGGTAAATCTATCCTAGTGAAAGAGTTTAATTTGTTTATAACAGGATGTTGGGGTTTAGGGGATCCTTAGTGTTGGGGAGATATACTATGTTATTTCTAATATCATTAATTTTTGATTGAAAATACAGCGACAGCCTCACAGGTTTCACTGGAAGCACTTAGGAGGCATTCCTTTGAGCTACCTGGGTTTAGTAGGCGATCAATTGTTGAAAATAAGACTCTAGGATTACTAGCATTGTTATTTATAATCTTAGAGAAATAGCAGCGTCTCTCAAGACGGACAGTGTTATTGTATTCTGTTATTTTGACTTTTAATATTTCGTGGTGGATAGTAAGTTTAGTCTTCCTCCATTGACGCTCAGCTCTACGGCATGTTCTCTTTAAATCAGACACTCTTTGGGTCTTCCATGGTATACAATGCTAGAAGATTTTTTCACTGTCTTTTCAGGTGCAACTATGTCAACAGCAGCTCTCACTTTAGAATTAAATCTTTCCACCTTACTATTTACATTGTCCTCGCTATTATAGCTGGCACTATAAACGGACTGATTGCTTAAAATGTTTGTAAGTTTTAAAGCTGCTGCGAATCAAAGAAGCGTTTTTAACAATATGCTTCTCATGAGTGTTTTTATCATTATTTCTATATTAAAAAGTAGAAGAAAATGGTCTGATAGACCAATATCAATGATCTGTTTTATATCAACTTTCAGTCCTTTAGTAATCACTAAGTCTAATGTATGACCTGCTTTATGTGTAGGCTGATTTATGAGTTGTCTCAAATCAAAAGAATCCAGGAGGTTCATAAATTCTTTTACTTTTAGATCACACTGATTATCTATATGAAAATTAAAGTCGCCAACTATTAGGAGTGTGTCATAGTTAGTAATTAAAATTGACATTAAGTCAGAGAATTCCTCAAAAACGCGTTATATTTAGGAGGTCTATACACGGATAGTATTAGAACTTGAGAATCTCCATGAATAACAACGGCGAGATACTCAAAGGACTTGAACTTACCAAAACTGACATCTTTACATTTTAATCGGCTCGAGTAAATGTTAGCCAATCCCCTTTTCCCTGGCGGGTTGAATGAGTAAAACTGTAATCCCGGGCGCAGATTCGATTAAAACTGCGCATCTGAATTCAACCATGTTTCATTTAGTGCAATAAGATCTATTTTTATCACTAATAAGATCGTTGATAAAAACGTTTTGTTAGTTAAAGCTCTACATTTAATAGTGCCATATTTAATGTTTCGGAGGTGCAGAGATGAGTACTATGTGCGTTATTGTTATTTGGAATAGGAACTAAATTATTATTATTAGCGCTCTGTGTATATTTTTGTTTAATCTGTGATCTGTTTTATAGTTTTAATACATTGTTCCTCTAAAATAGTGATTTTAATTAGATTATTGGAGTTTATGCCGTATTTCCTAGGTTTTCTACGTGCATTGAGATTGCTTATTACAGTATTAATGGTGTGAACTTTAACGGAAGACTCTATTAAACATTCATCATGTCCTGGCACAGCAGTATTATTTCGGAAGGGGTTAAGAGCAGAGATAGATAGTCAAGAAAAACGAATTACCTTCGATATGTTTTCGGAGAGGACCCGGGCGCCGAAACTGTTCGGATGCAGGCCATCACGCTTGAAGAGACGCAGCCTTTCCAAAAGAGATTCCAATTGTTGATGAAGCCGACATCCTTCTTCTTGCAGAAACCCTGTAGCCAGTTGTTCAACCCTAGCAGACGACTGTAGTACTCGTTGGATCGTCTGACGAGAGGTAGTGGACCCGAAACGAAGATCTTTGCCGATGGGGTCCTCTCCTTCGTGTCTCTAATCAGAGCTGCGAAGTCAGCCTTCAGGATTTCTGATTGTCGGTGCCTTATATCGTTTACGCCGGCATGCAAGACGATTGATCCAACTACCCTCTCCTTGTGTTTCTCATAGACTGCTGGCGCACGTTTCATTACATCTCGGACACGAGCACCGGGAAAACAAGAAACAAACGATTTTGCATTAGGGCATGCGACATTAAGGTTTCTAACGATGGAATCACCTACCACTAATACATCACCAGGTGCTGAAGGCGAAATGGGGACGCGTAGAGGGTCAAACCGGTTCTGAGATAAAATGCTCGCCTGTGCCGATGGAGGTGCTCTGGCCTTGAACCCCCGCCTGCATAGCTGAAATCCACCGAGGATTCTACTGATATGGTCTGTCAAAGTGACATTAGACTGAGAGAGGCTGGGGTGACCAACTTGGCCCTTACAAACTTTGAAATTTCATCAGCTTAAAATGAAAGTATTCATTCTGTCATTTGCTGGACTGAAGAGAAGAACCAGGAAGGAAGAGAAGCAGAACAAACACAGCCATACAGCCATTAAGAGACTGAAAAACCTCACACATTTTGACGAGTTCTGTCAGCTCGATCATGCTTGTATATGGTTGTCCCTAGACTGGCTGGGCCATATGCTCAGGCAGGCCTTTGGCCATTTAGGAACAAATAACAGGCGACCTGCTTCACTATTTGGAGGGCACTGTTTTCTTCTGGCCTTAGCCAGTGTCCCACCTTGGCCCATAAAGAGAATGCCTGTGAGTGGTTTGACCGTTCCGGGTCAAATCTCCACCGTGTTATTATTCTCATTTTCTGGTTTGGAGCACCCCCACATTTAGTCAAGGGCTCTGCCTTGGTGGGGAGGGCAGCACTCTCATCCTAGAGGCCATAATGAGTCTCCTGGATCTTCTCCATCTGGACCAGCCCAATTCTGCAGGTCTTTCCTGCACCCTCATCTTGGGATCTACGTTGTACAGTTATAACCCTTGAGGACGGGGCTTGCACCAGGTCTTCCCGAACCGCAGTACACATACTACCCCCAGCAACTCGATGACGGTACTCTCCCACCTGATTGTTAACGGATGTTGGTCCTTTCTCGATTTCTAGATCCTGCTCCTGAGACTCCTGGGTGCAAACCATCCTGCCGACTACGCCAATGTCATACTAATAAAGACAAAAAGAAGCCAAAAAAGGATTGGGGTTGCTGCCCCCTGTATTGTAGGTAGCCGTTGAAGCAAATAAAAACAAATCTTCTGGAGGTCAATAAGGAACTGTCTTCCAAAAATGGTGGATTTATAGTGAGGCAGAGGAACTGAAATGAACAGGGCTGGAGCCAGGGGTGATGTTAATGGGGCTGATACCGAAAGCAATGTCATTAAAGTCAGGCAGAATTTCCCATAATAGGTCTGCAAAGAAAAGGGGAAAAAGGTCAGTGCACTTTACCACCCCCTGATCTGGTGTGGAATTACCCTCCTTTAGGCACTTTAGCTGAAATTTATTTCTTAATTATTTAATCTGAGATTTGAGTACGCCAATAAACGTGGTAAAGGTATTATGGTCTGCACTGTATAAAACGATTCCTGATGGACTCTCAGCTCCTTTATTTCTGCTCTGCTCAGCTGATGCTTTACTTGTTCCACTTTAAGAGTTGCCCCCTCATTTCAGACCCCCTTGTGTGTTTATTCAGGAGGTATTATGATGTGGTGGTCCGCACTTCTGCCCTTTTGATTTAGTGTTCTTGTTCCAGTCCTTCGCCCGGTCACTGCCGGTGTTGAATCTCTATGTTCTCTCTTTGCATGTGTGGCTTTTAGTCTTCAGGACGGCAGAAGACTTTTATTATTCCAGAGGGAAATTTGTGAGCAGCAGGAATGTGTGACACGTAGGACATTGTTAAATAGGGACAAGAGAATAATAAAAGAGACCACACATGACAGCCATTATTGTAATTAGCGCACACACCATAACACTTATACAAATCAGAAAAACGATTCTTATACACTGTCACGCACGCGCGATTAGGAGGCCGCGGACTGATTCGAGAGCACCTGGGAAAACATTCGCCGCCAGGGAATGGCGGGGTATTAACTTTCTCCCTCTGCTTCCTTGTAGAAAAAGAGACCTTCCTGCACCATAGGCCTGGTTTGACCGCAGTGCGGTACTTCCGCCCTTCCTCCGCCATCTTGCCCTGACGTCATCCTTCCCATCCTCCCTTGCGATCCTTCCCAGCATTCCTCCACTTCCGGCTCCACCCCAATAAAATGGCCGCGACGCCAGGAGTCGGCGTCGCGTTATGAATTGTTTAGTTTATACTTTTGACCCTTTTTTCTTTTGAAAGTTTTGCTGTATTCAATATACGGGGCCGGAAAACCCCAACTCTTATTGCTGTCTCCTCGGTCCTTTTACAACACACAAAATAATTCAGAACTCCTCAGGACTCCTGAAGCTACTAGAATTCAGAAGGCTGATAGCTCTGAGATAAAAGAGGACTTCAGTCTGGGGGTCTTCACCCTTGAGACCCTAAATCAGCAGCTTGATGGCCACAAATGACACTTTGCTGTGTGACAGAATCGAATTGGCCTTCTTTACCACTTGTTTGTCATGGTGGTCAGTGAGAGAAGGCTGCTGCAGACCCCCACTTTCACTGTTCATTTTAATGTTGTTAGTCACACGGTTTTTACTCTTTGTCGTAAGATTCACATACACACACACACACACAACCAATTTAACCTGCATGAGGAAACTGGACCACCCTTAGAAAGCCCACACAAACAGGATCACAACATGCAAACTCCACATAAAGAGAACCCAACATGTGAACCCTGGCCTCCTTTTAGTGAAGCAGCAGCGCTATTACTACACTACTGTGCCTCCTGGAGAGACAATCTGTAAAAGCAAAAATGACATCTGATTCAATTAAAGAGTAGGCATTTTAATCAAAGGTAAGCCTGCTGTGGATGATTCTTCCTAAATACTGTATTTGCAATGCTTGCTGATAGGGTGGATTAAGAGAACATCTAAGAGGTCTCCGCCATGGCCTTCAGACAAGTGGGTTACATTAATTGTCAGCTCTCTGCTGGCCTGGTGTGAGTGTTTGTGTAACTTGGCGTCATGACCATTAACCTCATTCTACTGTAGTTGTCCAGTGATGCTCAGTTTTGCACCGCCATAGGGATAGTAATTTGTTTTTTTGGTGGGGATACCAGAAACACACCCAGCTTTAACCCGACTCACACCATTCACATACTCTACAGAGATACAAAGTGACAGGATCTAAACTAATAAAGCTGTATATAGACTGAACAAAATATGAGCAACAAATAAATAGATAACCCTCCCTTTTCCGCACGATGATATTAAAGACAAACACAACAATAAACGTTACAAAATAAACACTAACAGTCAAGTCCATAAACAGACCAAATGCAGTGGTAGCGGATGATGTGGAATGGAGGAAAAGATGAGGATCCAGGGAACAGCTTTCTGTAAGTAATGTCATAAACAGTCTTACCGGTAGCCCTGATGCAGTGAGGAGTGTAGAGGTCTGGGGAGCGCTCTCTCCGATGAAGCACGATGACCGATCCTACACTACTCACATGACAGGCAGGCACAAGACAGTCCATACAACCTTACAGGTTCAGTGATCGAGGATATTCAACAGTTAGTATTG
Source organism: Polypterus senegalus (assembly GCF_016835505.1). Classification (NCBI taxonomy): domain Eukaryota; kingdom Metazoa; phylum Chordata; class Cladistia; order Polypteriformes; family Polypteridae; genus Polypterus; species Polypterus senegalus. Next base: position 7,147,557 of record NC_053156.1, read on the forward strand.
CAGACAAGACAAACGGGTGAACACAAACACAAACAGCTCACCTCCTTGCTGTTTAACCCGGCTCCCTTTTAATGATTCCCACTGGCCCCTCTTTGCCCCAGCAGCCAATGCATTCTCCCCAAATGTCCAATCAGGGCAATACCCTTGGGGCCGCTGCATAATGGAGTCATTTAAGTTGTAGTGCTGCAAAATTACAATTGGTGAAGGAGAAGATAATGGCTGCCCAGTCCATAGAATCTCAGGCACACAACGCGAGAGACAAGCTTGTTTAGTTCTTGGTTGATGAGAATGTGTGGATCAGGATGCATCCTCTCTCTAAAGTATCCCACAAATTATGGGTAAACTGGCTCCTAAATGGTTCTGTTTTGCCTCTGTTGTACAGCAAAAGGTCTTGTGAGCTATTCAGGAGAGTGGAGATTGACAGGAGCCAAGAAAGAGGACACTGGTATCATCTCCAATCTGAAGCCTTCGTTTGGCCAGACACAATGGCCTAGGGGTAGGGAATGTAGTAAGTCAGGTCATGATGGGGAGCATACAGTGGTGCAACATGTTGCGGCATCCATCACATGACGAAACAGCTCAGGATCCCGGTTGGCAACCCCCCAGGCAGACACGTGGTCCAGTCCCCTGCTCTGGAAATGATCCTCTATCTTCCACAGGCAGGTGTTACGTGGGTGTCCCCTTGGCCTGGTCCAGCCACTCAGGTCCTCAACAATGAGGATCCTACAAGCCGGACCACCCTCGGGGAATCACACCACATGGCCGTAGTGCCGTAACTGACGTCCCCCACAATGCAGGTAACGTGCCTTATTCGGGACTCCATGTGCTTGACGAGTGTACGCTCTCTCTGCACTGTGTACAGCTTCGCCCAATGATTCCCCTTTAAACAAAAGTTACTTAGGCCTTTTGAGAACACTCTGAAATCTTCAGAATATACCTCCTTATTGTCTTTTACTGTTAGCGTTTGGAAATTTCCTTTTAGCAATCGCACTCAAGAGCTTCCTAGATCGTTATGTGGCTACTTCTGCATTCATGTCCATGTATACCCATATAATCATCCAACCATCTTTCTTTTTATATTTTTAAAAATACTAAACACATTAATTTTAAACTTCTTTTATTTGCTCTATATTTAAAATTTAATTGCAATATTTTAATGTCTTTTTAATGTTAATATTATGTTTGGTGTTTTAAAGTTTCCTTTGTAATATGTCTTTGTTTCATAATGCATTTTTCTTTTTATAAAAATCCCCTTTTAGTTAATGTGAATCTATAGCATCATATTGTATCATTATATGTAGGTTTTTTTTTTTGGAGTTTTAAGTGTGACTTTAATTTTTAGTTTTATTGTTTGTGAGTTATCCTTTGTTTCTAAGATGGTGTCTATCCCTATGCTTGTCAGTCAGTCATTCTCCAACTCACTATATCCTAACACAGGGTCACAGGGGTCTGCTGGAGCCAATCACAGCCAGCACAAGGCAGGAACCAATCACACACACACAAACACTGGGGACAATTTAGGATTGCCAATCCACCTAACCTGCATGTCTTTGGACTGTGGGAGGAAACCCATGCAGACACGGGGAGAACATACAAACTCCACGCAGGGAGGACCCGTGAAGCGAACCCAGGTCTCCTTACTGCGAGGCAGCAGCGCTACCACTGTGCCACCCCAATTTAGGTTTTAGGTTTGAATTTTTTTTTTTTATAAATTCTTTTTATTTTTAAAGTTATTAGTATTTATAAATTAAATCATCCCTTAAGGTTAAATTGTTCTGATAAACCTTTCCTATATTTGAAATTATGAATCTTAGGGTCTTTAATATTATTGTTATTATTATTAGGGTCAGGTTTATATGACTATTGGGGTTAGGGTTAGGGGAATAATAGCCCAAAGGCTGTGCTCTGGTATACTAGTCCCCTGTGTAAAATATATTCATTCTAATTTGGTTGTATTAATCATCTGGAGAATCAATGCTAAAGTTTATAAAAAGTCAAAAAGAACAAAAAATCAAATTTTTACAGAAACTATCTGAACAAAAACATTTTACCAAAAGGAGGAAAGGCCATCAAACCAATCATTTCTCATTGAACCCTCTTGGATGCCATGTGTCCAGTGTCTCTAAAAATCTAAAATCTCTTTTTGGTCCAATGCTGTTCAGGTTGAAGGGTGAACATGGTGGGGTTGAATTTTGCTTTGTTAAGTGTGACTTGACTGTATGGAATTTTATCTGTTTCTAATTAAAATCAAGAAAAATGCATATATATAAAAAGAAGAGTGATTGGATTATGATTGTCCTGAGAAAAATGTTGTTACAGAATGGATTGTTTTGATTGGTTTTCTGTTAATCTAAGATGTTAAATGAACCTGCTTTTACACAAATTGTTTGTTTCTCCAATGCAGATAAGTCCACACTCTGAGCACTGGATTGTATAAATTCAATTTGTAGACAATAATTGAAAAGTGTGAAAAATGGGTAGTTTTTTTAGATGCTTTATTTATTATTATCAAAGAACATAATATGTCAGGTGGTTTTATTTTGTTTCATAGTTGAGCACTTTGTGTGAACCAAGAATTTTTTCAAATTCTTGTTTCTACGATAGGCTGCAACCACAGAGAACTGTTGTAATGGTAAAATTGCCTGTTGTAATTGTAGAAAATGGTTTCATAAAATATGTATTCCTTTTTGAGCCTAGACTGAATAAGTGACTATGACTGGAAATTGGATTTGGTTTATATTAGGAGTGAGATCGACAGGCGGATCGGTGCGGCATCCGCAGTGATGCGGGCTCTGCATCGGTCTGTCGTGGTGAAAAAGGAGCTGAGCCGTCGGGCAAAGCTCTCAATTTACCAGTCGATCTACGCTCCTACCCTCACCTATGGTCATGAGCTATGGGTAGTGACCGAAAGAACGAGATCGCAAATACAAGTGGCTGAAATGAGTTTCCTCCGCAGGGTGTCTGGGCTTTCCCTTAAAGATAGGATGAGAAGCTCAGTCATCCGGGAGGGGCTCAGAGTAGAACCGCTGCTCCTCCGCATCGAGAGGAGTCAGATGAGGTGGCTCGGGCATCTGATTAGGATGCCTCCTGGACGCCTCCCTGGTGAGGTGTTCCGGGCACGTCCAACCGGGAGGAGGCCCCGGGGAAGACCCAGGACACGCTGGAGGGACTATGTCTCCCGGCTGGCCTGGGAAGCATATGGGATTCTCCCGGAAGAGCTGGAAGAAGTGGCCGGAGAGAGGGAAGTCTGGGCCTCTCTGCTTAAGCTGCTGCCCCCGCGACCCGACCTCGGATAAGCGGAAGAGGATGGATGGATGGATTATATTAGGAGTTCAGTCTGTGGAGAGAACTCACTGTCAGTATTTGAATTGTTATCTTTAGAGATGTTACATTTAATTTGATCGTGATTCACCTGTGAAGTTAGAAAACGTGTAAAGTTAAAATCCACAAAAGTAGGGGTTAAGAAAAAAAGAAATAAAAGCACCATCTTTAACCTCAGGACCCCCTTCTCAGAAAAAGTCAAAGTTAGGGTGGGCCAGTTCATTAGTCGAGACACCGGATAGTTGGTTATTTTGATAAGAGACAAAGACTGAAATGGGAGACCCACTACCCTTAACATTGGGGCCCCCTTTCCCCAAATGGTTAAGGTAAGGGACGGGATGAGTTAGATCATCGCATGTAACAGTTTATAGATCTTTGTCATTTAGCCAATCCCTGTATTCATAAGACGTGATCAATCCTGGATCCCACAACAGATACAACTTTGTAAATTGAAAGTTATAAATAGTAGTCAGAGGGACAGAGAGTTTAGAAAAGTTCTGAATCAAAATGGGAATAAATATTTTAATTTTTAATGAAAAATCTCCAACCAAGAAGGACAAAGTGTTCTAGAAATCCAATCTGAAGATACATCTAAAACTCTGGAGATGAGAGTTTTGTGAATAGATTTAAAGCCCCTCCAAAGGGTTAGAGTGTGCTGCAGGCACTTAAACGTTGTGGTGCTCTGCTCTCTTTATGACCCTCTGCTCCAAGGGGAACTTAGAAACGTGTTCGAGTCCTGAGCCCTGTGCCCCTATGGTCTTGGGGCACTTATAGACAAAAAATATCATTTTAGTACCCTTTGGGAACTTCCAGAACATGGCATGGCATGGCTGACCAACAGCACCCCAGGGCTGGACACACACGTCAAAAATAACTGATATCAAAAAATGGACACAAAAATATTTTAACAGAATTAAATAAAACTTAAGTAACAAACCATTAAGAAAATCAAAATCTACATACTGCAAAGTAGGAAAGTCAAACAAGTAAGTGTAGCAAAGTGTAAAGGAATGAAGAAGCAACAACATATGGTGTGCCCACTTGACCTTAAGCATACTGGCAGGGGTCTCAATTATGACCAGCTGCCATAGTGGACTTGGAAACGCGGATCTGAAAGTCACCAACATGTGGATACCACAGCAGTGCTGCATGATGGGGTTTACTGGGAACTCCGTCAGCACGGTGGACTCTGAGGTTCGGTGCACTTTCTGTAAGTACAGCGACTCTGCTGTAGACCCCTTTATCACTCTGTTCAGTTGGTAGCAGACAAGAATAACAACATTGTTTTAGAAATTGATAACATTCTTTATTTTACATAGTGACCTTCAAAAAGTGAAAGTGACAATTGAGTCACTTTAGTAATATATGAATAAACACAATGACTTACATGTACAGCATATTTAACAAATGTCAGTCAGCTCAGAGTGGCGTTAACAGACCACCAGCTTACTGTTTCAGGTTTAAATAAATGAGACATAAATTGTTATTTCACAGAAAACCAAGTGTCATATATTTGTGCTGTGACCTGCAGCATGGAGTCTAAATAATCCATCAAGAATATCATTTGAACAATCAAACACAGCGAGAAACAAGATACTCCTTAGGAATAAGTATTATATTTTAAATATTTATTATATTACATTTATTTTCTAAAGGTATGCAATGTGTGTATATGAGTGGACCTGGGCAACAAAGAACAGAGATGAAGTAACTGAAGATCGACGAGTGTAACAGCAAACTGAATTCACATTTAAAATACATCTGGCCGGCCATGGAATACACTTGTCAAGTCAAAGTCAAAGTGAACTTTATTGTCATCTCAACCATATACAAGTATACAGATAGATGAAATTGCGAATACAGATAGTGCTGCATGTCACACAGGCTGCTCACCGCTCACTCACTGCCATTTCTCTTTACGTCTCACAGTTTACTGTTTTATTCATCTATGCATTGTCTGAGACTGAACAATAGAAGTAAAACAATGACATACACATTTAAATAATGAAAACTGCTGCGTTTGAAAAGCACTTAAGTAAACTGACCTGCACGTTTTTCGACATACTGTAGTGTATGCCTGACTTGAATGACTTTTGTCACAACGTCACACGTCGAAGGACCTGCACTCAGGGTGTCATCAGCACGTCTGGGAGGATTTGAGGTTTTCTCTGTTTCGACATCTTTAGGTTTCGTCCCCCACGTCACTTATTAGAACATCACCTTAGTGGACAGTAGGAGTGACAGCAGGTGAGCACACAAGTGACTCTTGGACTGGCCGACAGTGACATCCCATCTTTGATGAGCTCCTGCCCTGACGCCACACCAACAACCAAACATAAAACTGGCACACAGGAGTCAGTTAAGAAAATGGATGACACTTCTAGAATTTGAAGAATTTGCTCAGTGCTGATTATTAAAACACAGAATGGAAAATATACAACATCAATAAATACAAATTGTCAGCACTGAATATTACTGTGCACTGTTTTAAAACTTACAATAAATGAATCACTGAAGAAGCAGGGCTAAATATTTTAAAAGTTAATATTATTTTAAGGGCTTTTCTGAACCAGGGATAAAAAAAAGCATAAAGAATTGGATTAACTCCAAAGCTCACCTCACTGACCGCTACTAAGAGGTTTCTTATTTGTTGCAAGAAATATGTATAATCATAGACACAAAAATCCATCAAAGTGAGAGGTAACCAGCAGATCATAAAGACGCCCACCACCAGTCCGAGGGTCTTTGCTGCTTTTGTTTCAGACGCTTTAGGTGTGTTTGAATTGCTGCTCTCTGCTGACTGCGTCTTTTCAATCAAACATTTAATGGCTTTAGAATGTCTTTGGGCAACTATAAATATTTTTGCATAAGAACATATCATTACTGAATATGGGATAATAAAAATTAAAATTAAAAACATATAAGTTTAATTCTCATATGAATAAAATAAACATCTTTGTTTACATCCCTGTGTGTCAATATAACTAAAATATATAAGAGTGAATGTATATATAAATGAATACAACCACATCACTACAATACTGACCTTCGTGACATTCAGAGTTATTTTTGAGCTGTAAAAGAATGGATTACAAACAGCAATGTAACGATCGACAGATATTAACATCACATGAGTAACAATGGCCACATCAAGGAAATTACCAAGTGACTGATAGACGTAACAGTAAAACACCCCAAAATACCAGCAGGTTTCTATTTGTCCGATAAAAGAACAGGGCATCAGAAACAAACCCACCAAGAAATCAGCCACTGCAAGTGAAAGGATCAGAAAATTAGTCGGCGTGTGAAGCAGCAAGAAATGAGAGATAGAAATGATGACAAGAAGATTTCCAAAGATAGTGGATGAAATCAAAAGAATCCAGAAAATATAAAGACCTACATAGACTTCTGTGTCATAAATTAATTTGCGGCAAGATGCATTGTTATTAGGATAGCAGTAACCAAGTTGTGGCTTCTTAAATTCCATTTTTATTTCCCTCAGCAGTTCCACGTTTACCCACAGACATGCTAAGACTGTTGTTCCTGACCGCAGGCGTCTGCAGGTGATATTTATACAGTCTCTAAAGGGATTACAGCCGCCTCTCTGCCATCTCATTATTGTCAAACATTGCTTTTCATTCCTAATGAGCCCCAAGGAGCTCTTTAATCCTCATTGTGTTTTTGAAACAGATAATCAGCTAACACAAAGACACACACAGACAGTCCTCAGTGCGGCCCAAGCTGCTGTTAATTGTGATCTTCAACACTGCTGTTAGTTTTTACAGTCTGACCTGTGCTGCCCAGTGAAAGGCCTGCTGTGATTTTTATATTCAGTACATATTGGCATCAGCAGGCTGCCTCAACTTTACTCATTTCTTCTGTGTGGCCAACAGCTCAAGTCTAATAAAGGAGACGGACACAGCAGGAGTGGTGATAAGCGTGCATTGCTTGTCTGTGAACTGAAGTCATTTTACAGTCAGTGTCCAGCTGAACTCAAACATGGGGCAGCGTTTCAAGGCCAACACTCAGCCAGCTCTTTTAACCTGAACTCCATTTCTGTGTACGTCTCCCTGTGAGCTGAGAGCAGCCATTGACCGCTGGCAGCTCCTTTGGATGTGCTCAGACACACACGATTTTCAAAGGCTTTGCCAAACCTCAGAAAATTGATTGAAAGACTAACAGGCGTCTCCATGAAGGACTATTTAGGACTTGCTGCTCACAACGCCTCCTTCCTTTTCTGAGTTTAGTTGTGTCAGGCACTTAGGAGTTTAACTGATCATTTATAGAAATAAATTGAAAGCATTAAAGAAATCTTGAAATCACTAAGCGTTTTAGGAAGTCTCTAATTATTTTAAGGTTTGTTTAAATGATTTAGAGATATTTTACATTAAATTACAAATATCTGTGAATGAATTACAGACATATTTCAACCAGTTCTTCATTTTTAATCATATCTTTAAAGGACTAACAGATATATTTAAACAAGTCATAGATGTTTTTGTACAATTTTCTCTTTACTTAAATAAAGATAAATTATGGAGATGAAGGCTCTACACCATAGCTGAAATGCTGCTATTTAAGTAATTTTTATATTTGAGGTGTGTGATTAACTGTTGTGTCGATTATGTAACTTATAATTGGAGAGTCACCAGAACTGGAGTCAAATTCCTTGTATGCTGCGTACTTGGCTAATAAATCTGATTATGATTTCTTGACTCATATTCTGATTCTAATTAAAAATCAACTTTGGGTGACCAAAATGTCAGTCACTCCCATCAGTTCACAGAGTTTTCATCCACAACTCATCAGGTTACCCATCAGCCTCTCATGTTGACAGCTTAATGCCATCTGATCCTACTGCATACTGATGGAGAGAAGACACTCGGTATTTCCTTCAATGACAATGTATAGTCAGTGTACTTCACATCGGTTCACAAAGCACACTGCTGGAGCAGATCACCTTTACAAAGGTCTGAGTTCAAAGCTTAGGTCACAGCAAGACAAACGCCTCACTTACTCACTGTGGTAGAACACCTTGAATTGTAACTAGAAGCCAGAGAGGAGGCCATTGGCATGTAGCTGGAGTGGCACAATGGATTAATGGTACAACGATTAAGCTACTATGCTGAGTCCTGACTAAAGGGAAGGTTTAAGCAGACTTCGAGGCAGTTGACCATCCAAGAACTTGTTGTCCTCGAGTGACCACTCCATAGCAGCACTGACACAATGGACAGATCCACCTGTTTCAGATCTGCCACTCAGACTGCTGCTGTAACTACCAGCAGACACAATGTCCATGTCAGTACAGGACCGTACAGGCTACATGTTACTTTTGTTAGAGCAAGGCAATATTTCATAGGCCCTCTGCTCACACCTCCATGACATTTGACCCTACAGCAGAAAAGTGTTAGGCTACTCACAGCTGCTGTGTTCACAACTGTCCTGAGGAATGCTGGGGCACAAGTGACACCTTCACGTTCTCTTCACATTGTGAGATTGCTGAACTCTTCTTCAGACCATCCCCAACAGGTCGACACGCAGAGGGACGACACGCAGAAGTGCAACTGCTGCATCTGTTGAGGGTTGCTTGTCCGTCACTGAGACAATGCAGGTTCGCAGCACCACAGAAACAACTGCAAACTGACCACTTCCACGCACAAAGTGCCAGCCTTCTGATTTGTGATGCAGGTAACATTATAACTTGGCCACAGACGTGGCTCCGACTCCTGCCCATTTGCTGTGTTTGTGTGTAGTAGAATGGTAGATCCTGCTACAATAAATAACCTTGCTGTTCCTGTTTTGAGTTAAATAAAGCTGGTTCTGCTAAAGTACTGACACTCTGCCATGTTTTTGGGGTGCAAGACAGCGACTCACACATCACATGGTACCAGAAGTGGGGTTTTGCACCAATGGAACCCCAAGAGGTACATAACATTCTGATACCTGTGGAGCAAAATGAGGCTCCTGCGTGTGCTCCTATCTTTGTTTTCCCCAGGGATATGCTGGTGAAGAGAGTTCCCTCGGACGACGCAATGTGTTTCCTATTCTGCTTTGAATGCACAGCAACATTGATACGCTGGGATATGGGAGCCTGGACAGCCATCATAGCCGTATTTTTAACCAGGGAGGCCCTACAGGTCATGCAAAACAACCCTCCTGAAAGGCTTGATGATTATGACTTCCTAAAGCAACAGATCCTCCTCTGCATGGCTATGAGCCTGGTGGTCAAGGCCACTTCAGACACTTCATCCTGGCATCTATTAATAGGAAAGAGGAATGCCCTTTTCCCATGGGTCTTGGCCACCGGTAAAGCACCTCTCTCTGTAGTAGATAGAAAGGAGCTCGCTGCTGACAACATCAGTCAAGGAGCCAGGTTTAAAATTGAACCAGAGTTGTCCAGTGAGGTGGGGGACAAATCCTCAACTGAGGACCCGGAACAGCTGGCGGACTTTATCACACTGTCGCTCATGCCAACAACCTCCTAAGATCGGACTCCCGCTATGGACCCCTATTAAATAGCAACAGGGGGCGAGCTTGATGCTGCATCGGGCTCAGAAGAAGCAGCGACTGGCATTCAGACAGTTTGCTGACCTGCAACGAGCCGATAGCAACTTGGATTTTGCAGCCCACGTCATAAATGACTCTTACTATCTGGAGAGAGAGGTTCTGAACTTTAAAACACCACACTTTTTAATTAAGGTTGGTTTCCTGTATTGCGTGATTTCTGATTGCATGGGTGATGGGCAGATCGAGCAGTTGGTGGTGCCAAGTGAATATGGGGAGATGGTTTTAAAAATTGTTCACAGCCACGTTTTGGGGGGGTCACCTCGGCGCAGAAAAGATTAGGGAACGCATTTGAAAACACTTTTATTGGGTGAAAATGGGCCGAGATGTGGTCCAATTCTGTAAGGCCTGTCCCGAATGCCAAATACAGCTTCCACTCACAGACCTGCTATGGCACCCCTTGTACCAATGCCTATTTTAGATGTCCCCTTTGAGAGGGTGGGATTAGATATTGTTGGCCCGCCTCCCAAGAGTAAAAATGGGTTTCAGTATATGCTCATGTTAGTCGATTATGCCACAAGACACCAGGAAGTGGCCATGCTGCTGGTGGTGGACACCCCGACAATTGATGAAGCACTCTCAGAAATTGTCAAACGTATTGGTATCCCTCGCAAGATTTTGATTGATCAGGGCATGCCCTTTATGTATCGCAACATGAAGCAACTATGTGAAAGTTTTGCAATTAAGTACTTACACTCCATGGTTTATCATCCACAGATATACTAATAAAAGGCAAAGCCCTCACTGACTGACTGACTGACTGACTCACTCACTGACTCACTGACTCATCACTAATTCTCCAACTTCCCGTGTAGGTAGAAGGCTGAAATTTGGCAGGCTCATTCCATACAGCTTACTTACAAAAGTTAGGCAGGTTTCATTTTGAAATTCTACGCGCAACGGTCATAACTGGAACCTACTTATGTACATATATACGGCCATAGCCTGCAGCTCGGTCGCATTGAGGGCAGAGTTGCGTCCCTCATCGTCACGCCTCCCACGTAATTAAGTGCCTGCCCATATAAGGCCGTCCGTCAGCAGCAATCCAATAGACACGCTGACGCTAAATATTCGCGGGTGAAGGACAGTGCTTATGCAAATGATAGTGTTTGGCACAAACTCAGCGAAAGTGCGAGAGAAACTTTTAAGTGCCGGGTTTTAGCTAACATTAAATAAAGCCGTGGACATCGCAAGATCGCAAAAGAGAGTGGCTCACGTGAACTGACTGTGAACACAGTACGTAGAGAACAAGGAAGAGCTCCAAAAAGCGCTGAAGAAAAAACGGATTACACAATTGAGAAGGCAGCAAAAGAATATGAAACGAGTGACGCATACAAGCATATTCATAAGTGCAGCTACTGCGGAAACAAAGCACGGTGTAAACCGTAAGTTTAAATTAGGTTTATAATGAGAAGATACGGGGTATAAAAGAGACTTTGGATCACTTTGTAACGGAGTTAAACTTGCGGGTGAAGGACTGTGCTTATGCAAACGAATAGGAAAGCAAGGTGTAAACCTTAACTTTAAATTAAGTTCATAGACATGCTGCTGCTGGCATTTGTCATGCCTAAGATGAATACGATATTTGCGAGATACAAGTTTACTGACAGGACGCAGCTCAGCAAAAGTGTGACAGAAACTTTTAAGTGCCGGGTCTGAGCTAACATTAAATAATTGCTGGTGAAGGACTGTGCTTATGCAAACATATAGAAAGCAAATGTTATGTTATTTTTAAAATGTTTCCTTTTCTTTTCCATAACTTCTTTAACACACTTCTTCTCCGCTGCGAAGCGCGGGTATTTTGCTAGTGATTTAATAAAACCCTAAAACTGATGATTTGGCGGGTGGCCCATGGTGGCCCAGCCTCCTGGGATACAGTGGTGCCTTTCCTCCTGTTTGATGTTCGGGATTCCCCCCAAGCATTTGGCCGCCAACAGCGCAGGACATTTTTAATTGGAAGAAAGTACAGGGACTCGTGAGGAATCTCATGATTTGTTGACCGAGACATTTCGCTGCAAGAACAGATTTCCAGATTGTCTTCTATTGCAGTGGAACATCTGCAGCGCGAGCAGGATGTGCAAAAACGTGATTCTGACAAGATGAGTAAACTTTGCGAGTTTAAGAAGAGAGATCACGTACTGGGATTGATCCCGTCAGATCTGCATAAATTTTGGGCTGAATGGCTAGGTCCAGCTGTGATAGAAGAACGTATGTTCCCAGTGAATTACAAAGTTAGGGTTCCCGGGTGACAGAAACCAATGCAAATTTTACATGTTAATCTTTTGAAGGGGTGGCACAACCCCCTTGAAGTCCTGGTCACATCCGTAGTGCTCTCTCAGATTGAAGTCGCTATTGGGGATGACTGCCACTCAGAAAGCAGAATTGTTAACACTGATCAAGGAACTCAGATGTCTTTTTGGCCATGCCTGGCCAGACAGAAATTGCGGAACACAAGATCATACGTCCACCCAGTGTTACTCTACATGTGCCCCCATATCACCTACCAGAGGCAACAAGGAAGGCTATACATGAAGAGGTTCAACAGATGCTCAAGATGAGTGTAATTCAGGTCAGCAAAAGTGGGTGTTGAAGCCCTGTTGTGCTTGTCTCAAAATCCGATGGTTCGGTTTGGTTTTGTATTGATTTTAGGCGTTTGAATAAGATTTCCAAGTTTGATACATACCCAATGCCCCTAGACCTCACGAAGTGTTACTGGCAAGTGCCCTTGGAGGAGTCCAGCTGCGAGAAGACCACATTCGCAACTCTGAATGGACTGTTTGAATTTACAAGATTCTGTTTCAGTCTCCATGTTTCACAGTTGACCTTTCAATGTCTGATGGACCAGATCCTGCGTCCCCATTTCAAGCACGCGGGTGCCTATCTAGACAATGCATTCATCTTAAGTAACAACTTGAAATCTGATCTTGTCCACCCACAGGAAGTGCTTAACAGCTTGAGGTTGATGAGGTTGATGGCTAAACCCTAAGAAGTGCAAATTGGTTATGTTGGAAATGCATTATTTAGGGATATTCCATGGGGAAGGGTTTACTCAAGCCTCACATCGAACAAACTGGAGGAGGTGCTTGCATATCCACGTCCCAAAACCCAGAGGCAGGTTTGTAATTTCCTCTGGCTCACAGGGTATTACAGGTGGTTCATTTCCCAATTTTGCGCATCAGGCCACCCCCCTCACTGACTTGACGAAGGGCAGGAAGAACCATAGTTTTCTCTGATCAAATGCCTGTGACAGAGCCGTCTCAGACTTACAAACTGTTTTATCCTCATTCCAGATTCTGTGAAATCCGAACATTTCAAAGGAATTTATTCTGCAGACAGGTGCAAGTGCTTTCAGTTTAGGAGTGGTGCTTTCACAATGTTTTGAGGAGAAAGAAAACCTCATCACATTTGTCAGTAGGTAACTGCTACCCAGGGAGCGAAACTCGACCATTGAGAAAGAATGTTTAGTGATTCATAGGGATGTGGACACCCTCTGCTACTGCTTGTGGGGGAAGGGGCTTACTCTAATAACTAAACACATCCCATTCCATGGCTCTACAAACAGAAGGACAAGAATGCCCGGCTCACTCAGTGGTTTGTTAGTTTACGGGCATTTGCTTTTGATGCTCGCTACCGTCTCAGGGCTGCACCAGTGTGGACAAAGCTAAGAGGGAGGATGTGAGATTGCTGAACTTTTTTGAGACCATCCCTAATAGAATGATACACAGAGGGATGGCACGCAGAAGAGAAACTGCTGAGGCTGTTGAGGGCTGCTTGCTCATCACTGAGGAAACTTGAAGTTCAGGGTGCAATAGAAACAACTGCAAGCTGATCGCTGCTGCACGCAAAGTGTCTGTAGTCTGATGGGCGATGCAAGGAATGTTATAACTTGGCCACAGATCTGCCCTGACCCTGCCTGTTTGCTGTGTCTGTGGATAGTAGAGTGGTATATTCCATTACATAAATAACCGTGCTGTTACTGTTTCGAGTTTTGCTGGTTTTGCTGATGATAGATAGATAGATAGATAGATAGATAGATAGATAGATAGATAGATAGATAGATAGATAGATAGATAGATAGATAGATAGATAGATAGATACTTTATTAATCCCAATGGGAAATTCACAGATTCCAGCAGCAGCATACTGATACCAAAAAAAAACAATATTAAATTATAGAGTAATAAAAATGGATGTAATAACAGACAATAACTTTGAATAATGTTAGCCTTTACCCAACGGGTGGAATTGAAGAGTCGCATAGTGTGGGGGTGGAACGATCTCCTCAGTCTGTCAGTGGAGCAGGACAGTGACAGCAGTCTGTCACTGAAGCTACTCCTCTGCCTGGAGATGATACTGTTCAGTGGATGCAGTGGATTCTCCACGATTGACAGGAGCTTGATTAGCACCCATCGCTCTGCCATAGATATTAAACTGTCCAGCTCCGTGCCTACAATAGAGCCTGCCTTCCTCACCAGTTTGTCGAGGCGTGAGGTGTCCTTCTTCTTTATGCTGCCTCCCCAGCACACTACTGCGTAGAAGAGGGCGCTCACCACAACTGTCTGGTAGAACATCTGCAGCATCTTATTGCAGATGTTGAAGGACACCAGCCTTCTAAGGAAGTATAGTAGTCTCTGTCCTTTCTTGCACAGAGCATCAGTATTGGCAGTCCACTCCAACTTATCATCCAACTGTACTCCCAGGTATTTATAGGTCTGCACTCTCTGCACACAGTCATTTCTGATGATCACGGGGTCCAGGGGGGGCCTGGGCTTCCTAAAATCCACCACCAGCTCTTTGGTTTTGCTGGTGTTCAGGTGTAGGTGGTTTGAGTCGCACCATTTAACAAAGTCCTTGATTAGGTTCCTATCCTCCTCCTCCTGCCTACTCCTGATGCAGCCCACGATAGCAGTGTCGTCAGCGAACTTTTGCACGTGGCAGGACTCCGAGTTGTATTGGAAGTCCGATGTATATAGGCTAAACAGGGCCGGAGAAAGTCCTGTTCCCTGCGGCGCTCCTGTGTTGCTGACCACAATGTCAGACCTGCAGTTCCCGAGACGCACATACTAAGGTCTGTCTGTAAGATAGTTCATGATCCATGCCACCAGGTGGGGATGGGTACATGTTAACATTATACAAAGTTATTGTATATTTTGCCTGTTTTACCTGCATTTTTATCACCCTTTAATTTAATATTGTTTTTTATCACTATGCTGCTGCTGGAGTCTGTGAATTTCCCCTTGGGATTAATAAAGTATCTATCTATCTATCTATCTATCTATCTATCTATCTATCTATCTATCTATCTATCTATC
>NC_053156.1:7163253-7215195 GCF_016835505.1 Polypterus senegalus
CATAACATTTCTGTGCACACGCACCATTTATACATGAGGCCCCTGGTCTTTGTAAGGGGCTTTAAAGGAAGGAGTGTATGTTTTAGATAGAAAGATAGATATTCACAATATTTACAAGTTATTTACGTTACGTGCACCCCCAGTGCCTCCAGCACCGATTCCTCAAAGTCCAGGCGTCACAGTCCTTTGTGCCTTTCTCCTGGCCGCCTCCAGTCCTCTCTCCAGCTCTGTCCTCTTCCACCCGACTTCCACTACTGACTGAAGGGAGGCCGCCCCTTAAATAGGAACCCGGATGGGCTCCAGCTGCTTCCCGGCACTCCTCCGCAGACACGCCCCAGTGTGGCGGAAGTGCCAGCTGCGCACCCGGAAGCCCTTCAGGTGTCCCCTGTCTTCTTCCCCCCAGCCCTTCCTGGTGTGGCGGAAGTGCTGGGCTCCAGGGTTCTTCAAGAACCGGGGCGCCACCTGGCGGTGGCACGGGTCCCTACAGGGCTGGGCTTCCAAGCCCTCTACCATGGCGCCCAATGTAACCAGGGCGGTCGCCCCCTCGCGGTCTGGAGGAGGTACAAGCCACAATAGATAGATAGATAGATAGATAGATAGATAGAGGGAAAATTCACAGACTCCAGCTGCAGCATAGTGATAAAAAACATTAAATTAAAAGGTGATAAAAAAATGCAAAATATACAATAACTTTGTATAATGTTAATGTTTACCCATCCCCACCTGGTGGTATGGATCATGAACTATCTTACAGACAGACCTTAGTATGTGCGTCTCAGGAACTGCAGGTTTGACATTGTAGTCAGCAACACAGGAGCGCCGCAGGGGACTGGACTTTCTCTGGTCCTGTTCAGCCAACATACATCAGACTTCCAATACAACTCGGAGTTCTTCCACGTGCAAAAGTTCGCTGACGACACTGCTATCGTGGGCTGCATCAGGAGTGGGCAGGAGGAGGAGTACATGAAGCTAGTCAAGGACTTTGTTAAATGGTGCGACTCAAAACACTTACAACTGAACACCAGCAAAACCAAGGAGCTGATGGTGGATTTTAGGAGGACCAGGCCCCCCCAGACCCCGTGATCATAAGAAATGACTGTGTGCAGAGAGTGCAGACCTATAAATACCTGGGAGTACGGCTGGATGATAAGTTGGAGTTGACTGCCAATACTGATGCTCTGTGCAAGAAAGGACAGAGCCGACTATACCTTCTTAGAAGGCTGGTGTCCTTCAACATCTGCAATAAGATGCTGCAGATGTTCTACCAGATGGTTGTGGTGAGCTACCTCTTTTACGCAGTGGTGTGCTGGGGAGGCAACATAAAAAAGAAGGACACCTCATGCCTGGGCAAACTGGTGAGGAAGGCAGGCTCTATTGTAGGCACAGTGCTGGACAGTTTAACATCTGTGGCAGAGCAACGGGCCGCTAAGCAAGCTCCTGTCAATCGTGGAGAATCCACTGCATCCACTGAACAGTATCTATCTATCTATCTATCTATCTATCTATCTATCTATCTATCTATCTATCTATCTATCTTTCTTTCTTTAACAAAACCAGTAAAACTCGAAACAGGAACAGCAAGGTTATTTATGTAATGGAGTCTTACCCCTCTGCTATACACAGACACAGCAAATTGGCAGGGTCAGGGCAGATCTGTGGCCAAGTTATAACATTCTCTGCATCACCCATCGGACTACAGGCACTTTGCATGCAGCAGCGATCAGCTTGCAGTTGTTTCTATTGCACCCTGAACTTCAAGTTTCCTCAGTGATGAGCAAGCAACCCTCAACAGCCGCAGCAGTTTCTCTTCTGCGTGCCATCCCTCTGTGTATCATTCTATTAGGGATGGTCTCACATCCCTCCTCTTAGCTTTTTCCGCACCGATGCAGCCCTGGAATGGTGGTGAGCATCAAAAGCAAATGCCCGTAAACTAACAAACCACTGAGTGAGCCGGGCATTCGTGTCCTTCTGTTTGAATAGCCATGGAATGGGATGTGTTTAGTTATTAGAGTAAACCCCTTCCCCACACAAGTAGTCTTACTCATCTGCGGATCAGCGAGCGGAAGCACAGAGCGGCAGCGGATCAGCGAGCGGAAGCACAGAGTGGCGGCGTCTCCCACAGGCACGTAGCCCTTCGAAAGCACCGAGCAAGTTCACCTGAGGTAAAGCCGCAGCTGACCAGTAGAAATAACCGGCAGTGAGAAATTAAAGTCGATCGCTCAGCGGGTGGTGGAAACTTAAAGCGACGGTGATTCAGCTGAACACGGAAAGCGCGAAGCACCTATAAAACGGCAAAGATGACTTCAACATTTAATGTAAGTTCTATCTGCTCTCTGCCCATCGAGGGCACGTTTATATGTTGTGTGTCCTGCAGTATGTACAGCTCAGGTTTTCCGGCCGACAGTGCAGATAGCTTCACCTGCCAAAAATGTTTAGTTAATTTAGAGTTGGTCGGGAAAATACGCGAATTGGAGGACCGCGTTAGGAATCTGATAGCGATTAGGCAAACCGAAAATTGGATCGACTCGGTTTGTTTAGACAATTCGGCTACATCTGATTCGCTTCAGTCTCTCCAGGTCCCACTGTAGTCAGTGCGAGGCTGAAATCAGCAGCACCAATTCAGCCACAGGGCGAGTGGGTAACAGTAAGACGGGGGTCTAAGAATCCAAAATTTAGTCCCCCAGCACCCAGGTCACCAATTCGGACCCAGAACAGGTTCTCAGCTCTCCGCAGCGCGCCTGTGGAAACTGAGAATAATAAAGTGCTCATAATTGGCGATTCCATAGTGCGGAATGTTAGAATTCCAAACTATGTTAAACCAGCAGTTAATGTTAAGTGCCTTGCAGGGGCCAAGATTTCTGGCATAAAGGCCGCATTGGACCGTGTTGCGACGATGAAGTATCTACCTTATTGCTGCATGTCGGCACTAATGATATTTATTTACAGCAATCTGAGGTATTAAAGCGAACTTCATCTCTATGCACCAAAGCTAAAACAAAATGTCGGAATTTAATTGTATCTGGTCCCTTACCAAGATTATATAGAGGGATGTGATTTATAGCAGATTGCATTCCTTTCACTGCTGGCTAGAAACCTGGTGTGCAAATAAAAGCATAGCATTTGTGAACAATTGGGATGATTTTTGGGAAAGGCCTGGATTTTTCAGAAGAGATGGTCTTCATCCTAACTGGAGGGATCTTATGTATTATCCCAAAATATGGCAGCAAAACTGCCTGGTTGACTGATTAGAGCACCATCCAGGCCGCAGTCATGTGATCTTAAATCACAGGCTGTTCTTTATCCCACCTGTTATTTTCCTGAAGCTGTTACCCATAATCCCTGTTGTGGGGCATCCAGTAAATTTAGTCTTGATACAAACCATAAATTAATTGATAACCAAAAATAAGGTGTATAATTAGACCAAGGGATAAAACCAGACACTCCACCAGGGGCATCTGTAATAGAAATTTAATTCAAATTAAAACAAAAATATATCAGCAGTTCAGAAAGAACCATGCAGTTTTAAATGCTGTTTATTGAACATTCGCTCTCTTGGCACTAAAGCTGTTTTGGTAAATGATATAATATTAAGTACAAAATCTGATCTGTGTCTTCTTACTGAAACCTGGCTTAGTAAATGTGACACTGTTCCCTAGCTGAGGCGTCACCAGATGGATACTCGTTCCTTCATAAGTCTAGAGATTCTGGTCGAGGAGGAGGCCTTGGAATAATTCATTGTAACAAAATGCAAATCACTCCTAAAAATTTAGGCAACTTTACATCCTTTGAGGCATTCATTTTAAATATTAAAACAGATTCCAACACAATTATAGTGCTAGTCTACAGACCACCAGGGCCATATTCATTGTTCATGACTGAATTTAGCAACCTTCTGTCTGATTTGGCTATAAATTATGATCACGTAGTTCTGATGGGGATTTTAATGTACACATTGATGTGGAAACTGACACTTTTAGCAAATGTTTTACTTATTTGTTAAATTCAGTAGGATTTTGTCAGATTGTCAAAGGTCCAACTCATAATCATAACCATACATTAGATTTAATTATAACTTACAAAGTTGAAATTCAAAATTTAAATATTACTCCATTAAATGTAGTTATTTCCGATCACTTCTTAATTACGTTTGATTTAGTTCTGCCCATGCCAGCGCACTCGCAGATTAAAACAAAGACAGTGCGACATCTAGATTGTAATTCTGCTTCAAAATTTATAGATACCTTGAGTAAGTCGAGTGTAATTGTGGAAAACCATTTAGATCAGTTAACATCAAATGTAAACGTGGAAAACAATTTAGATCAGCTAATATCACATTATAATGTGACCTTGAGAGATGCTCTGGACACAGTGGCTCCCTAAAACAAAAGTGATCAAAGCACATAGAAACTCTCCCTGGTTTAATGAAAATACTCGAGCTCTTAAATTAGAGTGTCGAAAACTGGAGCGCAGATGGAGAACAACAAAGCTACATGTCTTTCAAATTGCATGGACAGAGAGTGTAAATAAATATAAAAAAGCCCTCTTTAAAGCTCGCTCAGAATACTATTCTACATTAATAGATAGCAATAATAAAAATCCTAGGGTACTTTTTAGAGCAGTGGCTAAATTAACAAATGGGAATTCAGATCAACAGTGCAAAATACCAACAGATATTAGCAGTACAGACTTTATGAACTTCTTCAATGAGAAAATTAAAAATATAAGATCCCAGATCTCAGCATCACAGTACAAACCAAATACTAGCTTAGCAGACCCTGCCTCACATTGCATTCAGCACTTTAATAATTTTAATCCTGTAACTCACCAGGAAGTCTTAACTTTAATTACTAAAATGAAGCCCACTACTTGTTCCCTAGATCCAGTGCCAACAAAACTAGTAAAAGTGCAATGGATGTTCTTGCAGCCCTATTCTAACATTATCAATAGTTCATTACTGCATGGCACCGTACCTGATGCACTAAAAGTGTCAGTCATTAAACCTTTACTTAAAAAGTCAGACCTAGACCCACACATACTAAATAACTATAGGCCTATTTCAAATTTACCATTTCTCTCTAAAATACTAGAAAAGTAGTCGCCAGTCAGCTTCAGTCACACCTTACGCATTACAATTTATTTGAGAAATTCCAGTCTGGCTTTCGCACTGGTCATAGTACAGAAACGGCACTAACACGGGTTGTAAATGACATTCTGATATCCTCTGATGAAGGAAATTCCACTGTAATTATGTTGTTGGACTTAAGTGCAGCATTTGACACCATTGACCATTCTATTTTACTGCACAGGCTAGAAAACGATGTTGGGCTTACAGGCCCGTGCTCGCTTGGTTCAGTTCTTATTTATCAAATCGATTCCAGTATGTACAGAAATGTGCAGACAGTACTCCATCATTATACACAGAAGTTCAATATGGTGTCCGCAGGGCTCAGTACTGGGACCTTTACTGTTTTCACTTTACATGCTTCCACTGGGATCTCTCATTAGGAAACATAATGTTAATTTTCACTGTATGCAGATGACACCCAGTTATACCTTTCATTTAAATCAAATGAAGTTTCTCCGATGTTGTCTTTAATTAGTTGTGTTAGTGAATTAAAGGAATGGATGAATGAGAACTACTTGTCTTTAAATACAGATAAAACAGAGATGTTAATTGTTGGAGGGAATGACGCTGATCACAGCAATATTTTGTCGTCATTTAACTCAGTTGGAATCCCAATTAATTTTACTGAATCAGCCCGCAATCTAGGAGTTATCTTTGACTCTAGCATGTCATTTAAAGCATATTACAAAGTCGTCCAAAACATGTTTTTCCATCTTAAAAATGTTAGGAAATTAAGGCTTTCTAAATAAACAGGATTGTGAGAAATTAATTCATGCATTTATCTCTAGTAGGATTGACTACTGCAATGCGGTGTTCACTGGCTGTTCAAACTGTTCTCTATACAGCCTCCAGGTAATCCAAAATGCCGCTGCAAGAATTATTACAAGAACAAGAAAATATGAACACATAACCCCAGTTCTTAAATCTTTACACTGGCTCCCGGTTAAGTTTAGGGCAGATTTCAAAATCCTCCTTTTAACATATAAAGCATTAAATGGCCAAGGTCCGGCTTACTTGTCTGAACTTATCATGACTTACAAACCTGAGCGCACATTAAGATCTCAAGATGCCGGTCTGCTTAGGATTCCAAGGATTAATAAAATAACAGTGGGAGGTCGAGCTTTTAGTTACAGGGCCCCTAAACTGTGGAATGGTCTTCCTGCTTCCATTAGAGATGCCCCTTCAGTCTCAGCCTTTAAATCCCGGCTGAAGACTCACTACTTCAGTTTAGCATATCCTGACTAGAGCTGCTGATTAACTGTTGTGAGCGCTGAAGTCGTAAACAATGGAAAAACTTAAACCCAATTAAAGTAAAAATAATTTCTTTATTCTTAATTCTTGGTGAGTAGAAAAAATGTGAGACTGCCTCTTTCCAACTCAGTCAACTGATTTGGATTTTAGCAGAATCCCTAAAGTAAAAACGTTCTCTCTTTTATATCCTAGAAAAGGAAAAAAACCCCTAGCAGTTCATTCTGAGGTTATACATAAATCTTAATTTATGACATACTGGAATGTCCTAAAACATGAAACAAACAGCCATTTGCATTCCTAAGGAATACACCCTTCTAATTATACACACTTAGAATCAATTTAAACATTCTTATAGTCCATAAAGATCTTACATTCTTCACAGGGTCTTCTGATAGTATCAGAGGTCAGCCTTTCCTATAAATGATAAAAGTTAGTCCCTTAATGCTGTGCACACAGCCCAACTCCTTTTCTGCATAAATGAGGAACAAATCATATAGCTCTCTGCAGCATGATCAACTCAAAACACAGTCCTTGATATCTGTGAGTTAAATAATAATTTTTCTCTTCCTCAGTTTCCCCCCTTTGCACATAAAATGTGCACATTAATAATAAGACTTCTGCATCATCAGAGTTCAGGAAAGGGTTGGCAAATGGAAGAAAAGGTTTGTACTGGGAGTCAGGGTCAGCACTGAGGAGATAAACCTTAGTAATGGAAGCGTTAATAAACCTTTGTAGAAGGGCTCAGATGCACGGGATTAGACAGCAACCCAAGAACATGAAAACTGCCAGAGAAATAAGGATAGTTATGAGAATAATTTTCAAGAACTGAACCAATCTTTGGAAGAGTTAAAAAAAAAGAGTCAGGTGTTCCTGAGTGTTCTGCTAATTAGGTAGATAGGGAGGTAAGGCCAGCTAAAGCACGGGTAGATTATTGGGCAGGGATACAACTAGGAGATTGGGTTTAGCAGTGGCACATGCATAACAAGAATCTGTTCTTAATTGTGTAACAGTAACCTTCAACCACTTATATCACAGATTATCCCCTAAGACAAAGGGAATAATCCCTTGACAGAGTCTCAACATAGAAAGTCCAAAAATAGCAACAGCTTAATGATTCAGTCCACTTTTTACAGTGAGAGATGTGCATTCAAGAAAAGAGTCCTTCGTCCATCACGGCATGTGGGGTGCAGATAGCAGCACCTGGAATGGTTCCCCTCCAGCTAGGTTGATGCCAATGTTTCCTTCGGGTGTCTCTGACCAGTATCTAGGTTCCAAGGGAATCTGGAACTTCATCAGTAGGGGACTGGTCTGCCAAGCCTTGTTAACTTGTTTGTGGACTTCCTTCAGGGAAGCTGGAGACCTGCAAGACTAGAGAGAAGATCATTGTCACAGTATGCAGAGTATCATTTCCGATACCCATGCCAACGGTATGGGGCATCCAGTTACAATTTTAAATGGCAACAGTCCCAACTGCCGATGTGTCCTTCCTCTCGACCCCATCAAGGCCAGGGATAGAGCATCTGGCCAGGTTAAGTTTGTCTGATCACAGATTTTTTGCCATTGCACCTTTCTACAATACCTCCACTTTGAGGATGGTATTTGCAGTAATGATGCACATTTATCTAGAGCCAAGTAGTCAGCTCATTTATTACAGAATTCACAAAGTGGGTTCCGTTATCGGTATGCAGTTTCTGTGATATTCCCCATCTTGGAATGATTTCTTTTATTAAAGCTTTAGCCACAGTTTTTGCATCTGCATGTTTAGAGAAAACTTCCACCCATCGGAGAACACATCGACAATTACCAAGCAATAACGGTAGCCTTTAGACGGTGTTAACTCAATGAAATCCATTTGGAGGTGTTCAAAGGGACCCATTGGGTTAGGAGTGACGGCGGGCTTACCTGAGTACCTTTACCTACATTAAACCTTTGGCATAGTGCGCATCGTCAGCAGAATTGTTCAGCATATGTAGAGAACCTGTGGTTTCCCAATGTCTCGACATCCTGAGTCATAGTGTCTTTTCCTGCATGATCCAGGCCGTGTGAGAATTTGCCATTCCTGGAAAAGAAGCCTTTGGGAGGAAAGGTTTGTTAGTTTGCTTATGGGTCCAGACCCCAGCAGAGAGGGATCCTTCTTGGGACCACTTTATCCTTTCTCGGTCAGTGGTAGCGCTCTGTAAAGAAATAATTTGATTATCAGGGTCTTTGTCATCCTTCTGTTGGAATAAAGAGACTGGTGTGTTATTACAGGCGGCCTGTTTAGCAAAATGGTCAGCCAGTTCATTTCCTTGGCTGACTGGGTTTTGTTTCCCAGTAATGGGCTTGCATTTAAGTATTCCAGTTTTGATGGTTCTGTTATAGCTTTAGAAGGGATTCCACTAATTTCTGGTGTTGTATGGGCTTACCAGTACTGGTTTTGAATCCCCTTAATTTCCATAATGCCCCATGATCATGGAAGTCTCCAAAGGCAGATCTGGAATCTGTGTAAATGGTTATGACCTTCCTTTCAGACAACTGGCAAGCTCGAGTGAGAGCTATTAGCTCAGCTGCTTGTGCACTTAAACTAGAAGAAATTCAGTTTGCTTCAAGTAAGTGGTCTTCCTTGACCACTGCATAACTGGTGGAGAGTGTTCTGTCGTCCAATCCCAAGGAACAGCCATCCTCATAAAGAATTTCTCCTGTTTCTAGTAGAGTTTCCTGGAGGTCCGGACTAGGTTTAGGACCTTTGTTATCTCATCCTGGCAGTTATTTGGTTCCCCCTCTCCCTCAGTGGGAAGTAAGGTAGCTGGATTTAGAGTTGAGCATCTTGCAATAGTGACATTTGACAGGGTACAGAGCACATTTTAATAGTGTATTGCCCTTACAGTAGTGAGGTAGTTCACCATGTTTCCCTCACTTGTTCATGCACTCTCTGTAAGGCACTACGCAAACCTGCAAGCCTTTTCCTACATTAAATCTTCGCCATAATGTAGACCTCTTACAGAACTGATCAGCAAAGTTAGAAAAACCCCGGGCGTGACAGTATTGTTGCACCTGTGCCATCATTGCATCTTCTGGAAGGGTGGGCCAAACCATGCGCAGCCTTTGCAATTCCTAGAAAGAAAGCTTTTGGGAAAAAAGGATGTTTAGTTAATGGATGGATCTAAATTCCTTTCAGAGCTTTATCTGATCCCTCTTTCTGCAACGTCTTTATCTCCTTTTCCGTTGCTACAGTTCGTAGAGATAATACTGCATCCTTGTGTGACTCTTGTTCCTCCTTCTGTAATAGAAATAAAGAAGTTAGTGGGGAAGTAGGATCCTGGGCGGCTTTCTTTGCCCACTTCTGCTTGCGCATTTCCCTACTCACTGGATTCGTCTTCCCAGTGTGAGCTTCACACTTCACTATCGCAAGCGCACCTGTCAAATGAGATGTTTTTTGTCTGTACTAAGATGGAATGTACAGCATGTGGTACCTTAACAGTTAATAAACTCATGAGAACAACATCTGAGCATGCTAATATGGCCTCTGTTATTGCAGCAGCTGCTTTTAAACAGGCCGGGATTGTAGCGGCCACTGGATCCAGTTTTATTTATTTATTTATTTTTTTTTAGAATAGTATGTGACCGGTCATTGTCTATTTCCTTGTTGTTGAGTTAATACTGCAGTCATACACCCCCCTTTCTCGTCCACAAACAGAGTGAAAGACGAGACTACCGTAGTCCGGAACTCTTAACGCAGGCGCAGACATAAAAATTTAGTTTATATCAGTTAAAGCCTTCTCAGCCTGCTCCGTCCATGAAATTTTATCAGTCAAAACCAAATTAGAAGAGGTCGCTAATTCTTGGAGTGGCTGTGCTTTTCAGAAAAAAAAATATTTTTAACCCATTGCCGGCAATATCAATATCATAACATTCCAAGAACAGACATAACTTGCCGTCTTGCAGACTGTGCACATTCCCTGAAGTCAAATCATGACTCAGGTATTTCATTTTCTTTCAACCCGTTGCAACTTTTTCCGGAACACTTTGTGCCCGATTTCCGCTAGAAAGACCAACAAAGCCTTTGTGTCTTCTTCGCATTATTCCTGAGCCTCAGAACATAAAAGCAACTCATCTACATATTACACCAGACACCACCCCCCTTTGGCCAATAACCTTTCAACTTTTTATCTTTTCTAGTTCTTGTCCATACACACAACACGCACACACACACACACACGCACACACACACACATGCACGCACACAGAGCCTCTGTATATCCCTCGGCATCACAGCTCAGGTCCAATGCTTCCCTTTAAAAGTGAATGCGAACCAGAACTGAGACTCAGGGTGTACAGTAATTGAAAAGAAAGCATTCACAGGACCAGTAACAGAAAACCACATACCAGTGGCCGGGACAGTACAGAGAATAGTGGAAGGTTTCAAGACTATAGGAGTCCTAGGGTGTATAGCAGCATTGAATGAATGAATCATATGGTTTCTAACTGGAAGAATAGGAAAGTATTGGATCGGAATAATAGCACCCCGCTTAACTAAATCAGCATAAACAATTGTAATACCGGTCTCAGCCTCAAACGAAATAAGATATTGTGCACAATGTAAACGGAAGGATGACTTTGGGAAAATGACCAAGGGTTCAGCATGAGCTATTCAGACAAAATATTATTTCCCTTGTACCCAGAGAGATGAGTGGAGCAAATCTAACTAAAAATTTTAAGGGTAAACAGCATGGGTTTAGGTGGAGAAGTGAAAGATAAATGACAGAACGGATCGGGTTACAGGTACAACTAGTTCTACTGCTATTTTCTTAACAGATCTATCTGGGTGAACTAAATGTTAGGTCCCACATACTCCCAATCCTCCCCTTCTGGACATGCTATTACCAATTGTCTCACATTATGCCACTGAAAACGAGAGGATTTAGCAATGAGGATATGTGGTAAAACCACTCCAGAAGAAAAGCAATTGTTGTAAAAAGAGAAATACTGCTCCAGCCAGTTTTGCTGAGATATAACAGTTCGTTAGGCAAATAGTCTTTTTCTGAAAACAGCAGCTGAAAAGTCCAAGTCAGACTTCATCATAATACAGTCCAAAAATCATGCAATACAGTAAAATGATTTTGAATACTGTAATCCAAGAGGAACCCAGGACAGCAGAGATTTTTTGCTGTTTTTGAGTCAAACATGAACAATCAAGGCAGCATACAAGCATGTAATGGTGGTGGTCAGTGCAAGGGCGGTGTGCTGTTCTGATGCAACCTTCACTCTCTTATTTGTAACTGAAATGCAAAGGCACAGGCGGACCATCAAGTCTTGTCAAAGTTCACTGGGCATTAGGGCTGATATATTTTGCTTTTATTTGTGCTCGTAACTGTCCACTGAACACTGAACTGGCCACTATCAACCCGCTGTCGTCCCAGAGTCTCTGTCCATTGCACTCTCACATCATTTCAGCCTGAAATGAGCTTTCCTTCTAAGGACCTGAATCCATTCTGCAGTATTTGGCTTATATATGTCATCTAATTGTTTCTTCATTGTCATGAACTGGTTCAGCAATTCCTGCACCACCTCTTTTAATTCTTGCAGGTCCCAGTTTCTTTGCACCATGAAGGTGGGACAGTTTTAATCTGAGTCAGGCTGTTGTACATTATATTGCAGAAAGGGCACTTGTATTAATGGTGCTTGAAATTCCATCCTTTCATATTCATGTTTTTGACCCTGAGGAGTCAGAATCGGGGCTTATGAGGCATCCCTTTCCCCGCGTCTTCATCCTCTCTGGCTGAAACTGTTCATTTTTTAAAAATCATCGGGACCATCTTCTTCCTCTCCCTCATTAATTCCTCAAGCTGCCCAAGGGGTGGTGATGGACTATTGTCCTCAAAGGGAGTGGACACTGCTGACGCTAAATCAAGGTATAATCTCTTCTTCTTTTTATTTATATTATATTTACTTATTCTTCCTTCTTTCATCCGGACTTTTGGGACAGTTCTTGCATTATCAAGGACAACTTTTCTCTTTCTACAATAAGTTTAATTTGGCTTTGCAGTCCCTCATTGCACTTCTGCATCGCTTTCAGGGCTCTATCTTTAATTATCAATTCCCATCTATTAAAACATTTCCATTTTCTCGACTAGAGCACCCTCGTGCTTTTCTATATACAATCTACCTAACTTCCTGTAGTTCACTCATATCACCAGAGCCTTCTACTGGCCATCTGCCCCTGCTCTGTTCATTCCACCGTTTACAATTTTTTTTTTTTTAAATCTAACCCTGTTTTCTGTTCTATGTAGCGTCTCGGAAAGCCGCTTTTTTTTTTCCCTTGGTATGTTTTCCGAAAACAATAATCCGAACAGAGGCTCCTCATTCACACCCTGTTTTTTCAATCTCTTTCTTTAGCGAATTCCCGACCGGAGGTACTTTCCCTTTTATTAAATTTCCACCTCTCCTTCTAATTATAAGTCTATTTAAGACTCCGTCTCATTCCAAGAGGCTCTAATCGTTACGTCCCAGTACCTCTCCGGACGGTAAAGCAATTGTACTCAGCGGTCACCGATCTTATTCCTGTCTGCAATTGCACCTTCACTCGGGTTCTCCACAGGAGAAACTGTTCGGTGCCAAATAAACAGTGGAAGTAACACCCGAGGAAGACAGGAATAGTTCAATCAATTGTCTTTATTCAGTCACAGATGAGTACGTTGATTCATGCTTTCTGTTTCCCAAAGGAGTTTAACCGGTTTGCTATTAGTTTTCCCATGGTCAGTGAGTTTTCCGCACTCTTTTGCTAAACCAGCCTCAATTGTCACTTCACTCCGGTCCCTCCTGTTCCCGGTCCACGGGACGATCAACCTGATTAGCGGACTGACAGTTTCACCCGAAGGCCGCTGGTTACCGCTGTTTAGGTGATCATTTCCTGAGTGACCCGTTGAGTTCAGAATATAACCAGACCGTTAGAGCAAAGAGTCCGCCCTCCGCAACAGTGCTTTTTCCCGATCACGAAATGTTCAGTTATTTATCTATTCTTCCCACTCCCTTCCTTTATTTTACTTTTAAGCCTCTAAGAGACTTCTTCTTCATTTCCTAGGGAGTGTACTAACTCATGTCCTTAACATTCATAATCTTTACACTGTTTTATTTCCGAGAGCTTATCTATACATTCCGTCCACTCACTGCCTGGTTTCTTTCCCGGTCGGACTCCCTCGGTCTACTCACCAAGAATTTTTTCCTCCCGCCTGGAAGTTCCCAGTTTACTCGACTTTCAGGAAGAATCAGAGGAGGTCAAGGATTCCCCATGCAGGAGTCGCCCGAGGCAGGCCAGTCCTAACTTTTTCCGGATCTGGTCCTCCCGACCCGGCCGGTGTCGGTCCTTTACCGTCCTCTGGGCGATCCTGCTCAAGGAGTCGCTTGCCGTCTCTGCCCCAGTTGGCGCCAAAACTGTGAGCTGAAGTCGAAACAACGGAAGAACTTAAACCCAATTAAAGTAAAAATAATTTCTTTATTCTTAATTCTTGGTGAGTAGAAAAAATGTGAGACTGCCTCTTTCCAACTCAGTCAACTGATTTGGATTTTAGCAGAATCCCTAAAGTAAAAACCTTCTCTCTTTTATATCCTAGAAAAGGAAAAAAAACCCTAGCAGTTCATTCTGAGGTTATACATAAATCTTAATTTATGACATACTGGAATGTCCTAAAACATGAAATAAACAGCCATTTGCATTCCTAAGGAATACACCCTTCTAATTATACACACTTAGAATCAATTTAAACATTCTTATAGTCCATAAAGATCTTACATTCTTCACAGGGTCTTCTGATAGTATCAGAGGTCAGCCTTTCCTATAAATGATAAAAGTTAGTCCCTTAATGCTGTGCACACAGCCCAACTCCTTTCTGCATAAATCAGGAACAAATCATATAGCTCTCTGCAGCATGATCAACTGAAAACACAGTCCTTGATATCTGTGAGTTAAATAATAATGTTTTCTCTTCCTCACTGTACATACTGCATCTCTGTTGTTAGTCATTAGCACTATAACATAAGTAACATGAATAATTATATTTGAATACTAACCCTCACCTATTCTGTTTCTTTTCTCGGTACCCAAATGTGGCAATTGGTGCCACGGCCCACCTGCCAAGTTGTTTGCCTGCCTATGGTAAAGTCATCCCTGATGGAGGATCACAGGAATCATGGGAAAGAGGGTCCTTTCATGAACAGCGTTTCAGCCGTGGCATGGCCAAATGGGGAGGCAGCTAGATGGATGAGGTCTCCAGGACTCTAAAAATATCCAAACCTAATTATGTCATATCATCTACTGTTAAACTGTACTTCTAAATTTTTATTATTATGCTGTCTTAAGGATTTGTTCTGTTCTGTGTATTTTATTGTATTGACCCCCTACTTTTGACACCCACTGCACGCCCAACCTACCTGGAAAGGGGTCTCTCTTTGAACTGCCTTTCCCGAGGTTTCTTCCATTTTTCCCTACAAGGTTTTATTGGGAGTTTTCCTTGTCTTCTCAGAGAGTCAAGGCTTGGGGTCTGTCTAAAGGCAGGGCCTGTTAAAAGCCCATTGCGGCACTTCCTTGTGATTTTGGGCTATACAAAAATAAACTGTATTGTATTGTATTGTATAGTAGCAGAAGGCGTCCACAGCCCAATTAATCACTAAACATTCTTTCTCAACGGTCGAGTTTCGCTCCCTGGGTAGCACTCACCTACTGACAAATTTGATGAGGCGTTCTTCCTCCTCAAAACATTGTGAAAGCACCACTCCTAAACTGAAAGCACTTGCACCTGTCTGCAGAATAAATTCCTTCGAAATGTTCGGATTTCACAGAACTGGGATTGAGGATAAAACAGTTTGTAAGTCTGAGAAGGCTCTGTCACAGGCATTGGTCCAGAGAAAACTATTGTTTTTCCTGCCCTTCGTCAAGTCAGTGAGGGGGGTGGCCTGATGCGCAAAATTGGGAATGAACCACCTGTAATACCCCGTAAGCCAGAGGAAGGAACAAACCTGCCTCTGGGTTTCGGGATGTGGATATGCAAGCACCTCCACCACTTTGTTCATTTGAGGCTTCAGTAAACTCTTCCCCATGGAATATCCCTAAATAATGCATTTCCAACATAACCAATTTGCACTTCTTAGGTTTAGCCATCAACCTCATCAACCTCAAGCTGTTAAGCACTACCTGTAGGTGGACTAGGTCAAATTTCAAGTTGTTACTTAAGATGAATGCATTGTCTAGATAGGCACCCGCGTGCTTGGAATGGGGACGCAGGATCTGGTCCATCAGACATTGAAAGGTCAACAGTGATCCCTGGAGACCTAAACAGAATCTTATAAATTCAAACAGCCCATCCAGAGTTGCGACTGCGGTCTTCTCGCAGCTGGACTCCTCCAAGGTCACTTGCCAGTAACACTTCGTGAGGCCTAGGGGCTCATCCACACGGGGCATTGGGTATGTATCAAACTTGGAAATCTTATTTAAATGCCTAAAATACAAAACCAAACCAAACCACTGGATTTTGAGACAAGCACAATAGGGCTTCGACACTCACTTTTGCTGACCTGAATTACACTCATCTTGAGCATCTGTTGAACCTCTTCATGTATCGTCTTCCTTGTTGCCTCTAGCAGGTGATATGGGGGCACATGTAGAGTAACACTGGCTGGACGTATGATCTTGTGGTCCGCAATTTCTTTCTGGCCAGGAATGGCCAAAAGACGTCTGAGCCCAATAGCGACTTCAGTCTGAGAGAGCGCTGCGGATGTGACCAGGACTTCAAGGGGGTTGTGCCACTCCTTCAAAAGATTAACATGTAAAATTTGCACTGGTTTCTGTCACCTGGGAACCCTAACTTTGTAATTCACTGGGAACATATGTTCTTCTATCATTGCCGGACCTAGCCATTCAGCCCAAAATTTATGCAGATCCGCGGGATCAATACCAGTATGCGATCCCTCTTCTTAAACCCATAAAGTTTACTCATCTTGTCAGAATCACGTTTTTGCACATCCTGCTTGCACTGCAGATGTTCCACTGCAATAGAAGACAATCTGGAAATCTGTTCTTGCAGCGAAATGTCTCGGTCAACAAATCGTGAGGTTTCTCACAAGTCCCTGTACTTTCTTTCAATTAAAAATATCTAACATCCTGCGCTGTTGGCAGCCAAATGCTTGGGGGGAATCCCGAACATCAAACAGGAAGAAAGGCACCACTGTATCCCAGGAGGCTGGGCCATCATGGGCCACCTGCCAAATCATCTGTTTTAGGGTTTTATTAAATCACTAGCAAAATACTCGCGCTTCACAGCGTAGAAGAAGGGTGTTAAAGAAGTTATTGAAAAGAAAAGGAAACATTTTAAAAATAACATAACATTTGCTTTCTATTCATTTGCATAAGCACAGTCCTTCACCAGCAATTATTTAATGTTAGCTCAGACCCGGCACTTAAAAGTTTCTGTCACACTTTTGCTGAGCTGCGTCCTGTCAGTAAACTTATATCTCGCGAATATCGTATTTATCTTAGGCATGACAAACTCCAGCAGCAGTGTATCTATGAACTTAATTTCCTATTCGTTTGCATAAGCACAGTCCTTCACCCGCAAGTTTAACTCCATTACAGCAATTTTAACTCTGTTACAAAGTGATCCAAAGTCTCGTTTATACCCCGCGTCTTCTCATTAAACTTGTATCTCGCAAATATCATATTCATCGTAGACATGACAAACACCAGCGGCAGCGTGTCTATAAACCTAATTTAAACTTACGGTTTACACCGTGCTTTGTTTCCGCAGTAGCTGCACTTATGAATATGCTTGTATGCATCACTCGCTTCATATTCTTTGGCTGTCTTCTCAATTGTGTAATACATTTTTTGTTCAGTTTTCTTTGGAGATCTTCCTTGTTCTCTACGTACTGTGTTCACAGTCAGTTCACGTAAGCTGCTCTCTTTTGCGATCTTGCGATGTTCACGGCTTTATTTAATGTTAGCTAAGACCCGGCACTTAAAAGTTTCTCTCGCACTTTCGTTGAGTTTGTGCCAAACACTATCGTTTGCATAAGCACAGTCCTTCACCCGTGAATATTTAGCGTCAGCTTGTCTATTGGATTGACTCTGACGGACGGCCTTATATGGGCAGGCACTCAATTACGTGGGAGGCGTGACGATGAGGGATGCAACTCCGCCCTCAATACGACCAAGCTGCAGGCTATGGCCGTATATATGTACATAATTAGGTTCCAGTTATGACCATTACGCGTAGAATTTCTAAATATCCTGCCTAGCTTTTGTAAGTAAGCTGTGAGGAATGAGCCTGCCAAATTTCAGCCTTCTACCTACACGGGAAGTTGGAGAATTAGTGATGAGTGAGTGAGTCAGTCAGTGAGGGCTTTACCTTTTATTAGTATATCTGTGGATGATAAACCATGGAGTCTAACTACTTAATTGCAAAACTTTCACATAGTTGCTTCATGTTGCGAGACATAAAGGGCATGCCCTGATCAATCAGAATCTTGCAAGGGATACCAATACGATTGACAATTTCTGAGAGTGCTTTATCAATTGACCGGGTGTCCACCACCAGCAGCATGGCCACTTCCTGGTGTCTTGTGGCATAATCGACTAACATGACCATATACTGAAACCCATTTTTATTCTTGGGAGGCGGGCCAACAATATCTAATCCCACCCTCTCAAAGGGGACATCTAAAATAGGCATTGGTACAAGGGGTGCCATAGCTGGTCTTTGAGTGGAAGCTACTGTATTTGGCAGTCGGGACAGGCCTTATAGAATTGGACCACATCTCGGCCCATTTTCACCCAATAAAAGTGTTTTCAAATGTGTTCCCTAATCTTTTCTGCGCCAAGGTGACCCTCCCAAAACGTGGCTGTGAATAATTTTTAAAACCATCTCCCTATATTCACTTGGCACCACCAACTGCTCGATCTGCCCATCACCCATGCAATCAGAAATCACCCAATACAGGAAACCAACCTTAATTAAAAAGTGTGGTGCTTTAAAGTTCAGAACCTCTCTCTCCAGATAGTAAGAGTCATTTGTGACGTGGGCTTGTCTGAATTGCTATCAGCTCATTGCAGGTCAGCAAACTGATTGAATGCCAGTTGCTGCTTCTTCTGAGCCCGATGCAGCATCAAGCTCACCCCCTGCTGCTATTTAATAGGGGTCCATAGCGGGAGTCTGATCTTGGGAGGTTGTTGGCATGAGCGACAGTGTGATAAAGTCTGCCAGCTGTTCCGGGTCCACAGTTGAGGATTCGTCCCCCACCTCACTGGACAACTCTGGTTCAATTTTAAACCTGGCTCCTTGACTGATGTTGTCAGCAGCGAGCTCCTTTCTATCTACTACAGAGAGAGGTACTTTACAGGTGGCCAAGACCCATGGGAAAAGGGCATTCCTTTTTCCTATTAATAGATGCCAGGATGAAGTGTCTGAAGTGCCTTGACCACAGGGCTCATAGCCATGCGGAGCAGGATCTGTTGCTTCAGGAAGTCATAATCATCAAGCCTTTCAGGAGGGTTGTTTTGCATGTCCTGTAGGGCCTCCCTGGTTAAAAACACGGCTATGATGGCTGTCCAGTCTCCCATATCCCAGCGTATCAATGTTGCTGTGCATACGAAGCAGAATAGGAAACACTCTGCGTTGTCCGAGGGAACTCTCTTCACCAGCACATCCCTGGGGGCAACAAAGATAGGAGCTCATGCAGGAGCCTCATTTTGCTCCACAGATATCAGAATTTTATGTGCCTCTTGGGGTTCCACTGGTGCAAGACCCCACTTCTGGTACCATGTGACATGTGAGTCGCTGTCTTGCACCACAAAAACATGGCAGAGTGTCAGTACTTTAGTAAAACCTGCTTTATTTGACTCAAAACAGGAAGAGCAAGGTTATTTATTGTAGCAGGATCTACCATTCTACTACACACAAATACAGTAAATGGGCAGGAGTCGGAGCCAGGTCTGTGGCCAAGTTATAATGTTACCTGCATCACAAATCAGAAGGCTGGCACCTTGTGCATGGAAGTGGTCAGCTTGCAGTTGTTTCTGTGGTGCTGTGAACCTGCATATGTCTCAGTGACGGATAATCAGCCCCATCAGACGCAGCAGTTGCGCTTCTGCGTATCGTCCGTCTGCGTGTCGACCCTTTGGAGATGGTCTGAAAAGAGTTCAGCAATTTCACAATATGAAGAGAAGGTGAAGGTGTTACTTGTGCCCCAGCATTCCTCAGGACAGTTGTGAACACAGCAGCTGTGTGTAGCCTGACACTTTTCTGCTGTAGGGTCAAATTTCATGGAGGTGTGAGCAGAGAGCCTATGAAATATTGCCTTGCTCTAAGAAAAATAACATGTAGCCTGTACTGTCCTGTTACTGATGTGGATGTTGTGTCAGCCGGCAGTTACAGCAGCAGTCTGAGTGGCAGATCTGAAACAGGTGGATCTGTCCTTTGTGTCAGTGCTGCTATGGAGTGGTCACTCGAGGACAACAAGTAGTAAGCATAGTAGTTTAATCATTGTGTCATTAATCCATTGTGACACTCCAGCTACATGCCAATGGCCTCCTCTCTGGCTTCTGGTTACAATTCGAGGTGTTCTGCCACAGTGACTAAGTGAGGTGTTTGTCTTGATGTGACCTAAGCTTTGAACTCAGACCTTTGTAAAGGTGATCTGCTCCAGCAGTGTGCTTTGTGAACCGATGTGAAGTACACTGACTATACTTTGTCATCGCAGGAAATACCGAGTGTCTTCACTCCATCAGTATGTGGTAGGATCAGATGGCATTAAGTAGTCAGCATACATAATCGACACAACAGTTAATCACACACCTCAGATATAAAAATTACTTAAATAGCAGCATTTCAGCTATGGTTTAGAGCCTTCACCTCCATAATTTATCTTTATTTAAGTAAAGAGAAAATTGTAAAAAAACATCTATGACTTGTTTAAATATATCTGTTAGTCCTTTAAAGATATGATTAAAAATGAAGAACTGGTTGAAATATGTCTTTAATTCATTCATAGATATTTGTAATTGAATTAAAAATATCTCTAAATCATTTAAACAGACCTTAAAATAATTAGAGACTTCCTAAAACGCTTAGTGATTTCAATGTATTTCTATAAATGATCAGTTAAACTCCTAAGTGTCTGACACAACTAAACTCAGAAAAGGAAGGAGGTGTTGTGAGCAGCAAGTCCTAAATAGTCCTTCATGGAGACGCCTGTTAGTCTTTCAATCAATGGTGATGGAGAAGCTCACATGTTTGAGGTTTGGCAAAGCCTTTGAAAATCGTGTGTGTCTGAGCACATCAACAGGAGCTGCCAGCGGTCAATGGCTGCTCTCAGCTCACAGGGAGACGTACACAGAAATGGATTTCAGGTTAAGAGAGCTGGCTGAGTGTTGGCCTTGAAAAGCTGCCCGATGTTTGAGTTTGGCTGGGCACCGACTGTAACATGACTTCAGTTCACAGACAGGCGATGCATGCTTATCATCACACCTGCTGTGTCCCGTCACTTTTATTAAACACGAGCTGTTGGCCGTACAGAAGAAATGAGTAAAGTTGAGGCAGCCTGCCGATGCCAATATGTACAGAATATAAAAATCACAGCAGGCCTTTCACTGGGCATCACAGGTCAGACTGTAAAAACTAACAGCAGTGCTGAAGATCACAATTAACAGCAGCTTGAGCCACTCTGAGGACTGTCTGTGTGTCTCTTTGTGTTAGCTGATTATCTGTTTAAAAACACAATGAGGGTTAAAGAGCTCCTTGGGGCTCATTAGGAATTAAAAGCAATGCTTGACAATAATGAGATGGCAGAGAGGCTGCTGTAATCCCTTTAGAGACTGTATAAATATCACCTACAGACGCCTGTGGTCAGGTACAGCAGTCTTAGCATGTCTGTGGGTAAACGTGGAACTGCTGAGGGAAATAAAATGGAATTTAAGAAGCCACAACTTGGTTACTGCTATCCTAATAAAAATGCATCTTGCCGCAAATTAATTTATGACACAGAAGTCTATGTAGGTCTTTATATTTTCTGGATTCTTTTGATTTCATCCACTATCTTTGGAAATCTTCTTGTCATCATTTCTATTTCTCATTTCCTTCTGCTTCACACGCCGACTAATTTTCTGATCCTTTCACTTGCAGTGGCTGATTTCTTGGTGGGTTTATTTCTGATGCCCTGTTCTTTTATCGGACAAATAGAAACCTGCTGGTATTTTGGGGTGTTTTACTGTTACGTCTATCAGTTACTTGGTAATTTTCTTGATGTGGCCATTGTTACTCATGTGATGTTAATATCTGTCGATCGTTACATTGCTGTTTGTAATCCATTCTTTTACAGCTCAAAAATAACTCTGAATATCACAAAGGTCAGCATTGTAGTGATGTGGTTGTATTCATTTATATATACATTCACTCTTATATACTTTAGTTATATTGACACACAGGGATGTAAACAAAGATGTTTATTTTATCCATATGAGAATGAAACTTATGTGTTTTTAATTTTAATTTTTATTATCCCATATTCAGTAATGATATGTTCTTATGCAAGAATATTTATAGTTGCCCAAAGACATTCCAAAGCCATTAAATGTTTGATTGAAAAGTCGCAGTCGCTGGAGAGCAGCAAATCAAACACACCTAAAGCGTCTGAAACAAAAGCAGCAAAGACCCTCGGACTGGTGGTGGGCGTCTTTATGATCTGCTGGTTACCTCTCACTTTGATGGATTTTTGTGTCTATGATTATACATATTTCTTGCAACAAATAAGAAACCTCTTAGTAGCGGTCAGTGAGGTGAGCTTTGGAGTTAATCCAATTCTTTATGCTTTTTTTTATCCCTGGTTCAGAAAAGCACTTAAAATAATATTAAGTTTTAAAATATTTAGCCCTGCTTCTTCAGTGATTAATTTATTGTAAGTTTTAAAACAGTGCACAGTAATAATCAGTTCTGACTATTTGTATTTATTTATGTTGTATATTTTGCATTCTGTGTATTAATAATCAGCACTGAGCAGCGTCTTCAAATTCTAGAAGTGTCATCCATTTTCTTAACTGACTCCTGTATGCCAGTTTTACGTTTGGTTGTTGGTGTGGCGTCAGGGCAGGAGCTCATCAAAGATGGGATGTCACTGTCGGCCAGTCCAAGAGTCACTTGTGTGCCCAGCTGCTGTCACTCCCAATGTCCACTAAGTTGACGTTCAAATAAGTGACATGGGGACCGAAACCTAAAGATGTGGAAACAGAGAAAACCTCAAATCCTCCCAGACGTGCTGATGATGCCCTGAGTGCAGGTCCTTCGACGAGTGACGTTGTGACAAAAGTCATTCAAACCAGGCATACACTACAGTATGTCACAAAATGTGCAGGTCCGTTTACTAAAATGCTTTTCAAACGCAGCAGTTTTCATTATTTAAATGTTTTTGTAATTGTTTGGCTTTTAATGTTAAATCTCAGACAATGAATTGATGAATTACAACAACATTTATTTATATAACACATTTTCATACAAAAAAAGTAGCTCAAGGTGCTAAACAGTAAACTGTGAAACGTAAAGAGAAATGGCAGTGAGTGAGCGGAGAGCAGCCTGTGTGACAGCAGACAAGTGCACTCCATGGCCGGCCAGATGTATTTTAAATGTGAATTTAGTTTGCTGTTACACTCGTGGATTTTCAGTTCCTTCATCTCTGTTCTTTGTTGCCCAGGTCCACTCATATACACGCATTGCATACCTTTAGAAAATAAATGTAATATAATAAATATTTAAAATATAATACTTATTCCTAAGGAGTATCTTGTTTCTCGCTGTGTTTGATTGTTCAAATGATATTCTTGATACAGTAAGCAGGTGGTCTGTTAACGCCACTCTGAGCTTACTGACATTTGTTAAATATGCTGTAAATGTAAGTCATTGTGTTTATTCATATATTACTAAAGTCACTCAATTGTCTTCACTTTTTGAAGGTCACTATATAAAATAAAGAATGTTATCAATTTCTAAAACAATGTTGTTATTCTTGTCTCTGTTACCAACTGAACAGAGTGATAAAGGGGGTCCACCAAACCTCATTGTCCTCCGTGCTGATGGAGTTCACGTGCTGTGGTATCCACATGTTGGTGACTTTCAGATCCGCATTTCCTAGTCCACTATGGCAGCTGGTCATGAATGAGACCCCTGCCAGTGTGCTTAAGGTCAAGTGGGCACACCATATGTTGTTGCTTCTTCATTCCTTTACACTTTGCTACACTTACTTGTTTGACTTTCCTACTTTGCAGTACGCAGATTTTGATTTTCTTAATGGTTTGTTACTTAAGTTTTATTTAATTCTGTTGAAATATTTGTGTGTCCATTTTTTGATATCAGTTATTTTTGACGTGTGTGTCCAGCCCTGGGGTGCTGTTGGTCACCAGACTGCCATGTTCTGGAAGTTTCAAAGAGTACTAATGATATTTTTTGTCTATAAGTGCCCCAAGACCATAGGGGCACAGGGCTCAGGACTCCACAAGTTTCTAAGTTCTCCTTGGAGCAGAGGGTCATAAAGAGAGCAGAGCACCACAACGTTCAAGTGCCTGCAGAACGCTCTAACCCTTTGGAGGGGCTTTGAATCTATTCACAAAACTCTCATCTCTAGAGTCTTAGATGTATCTTCAGATTGGATTTCTAGAACACTTTGTCCTTCTTGGTTAGGGATTTTTCTTTAAAAATTAAAATATTTATTCCTGTTTTGATTCAGAACTTTTCTAAACTCTCTGTCCCTCTGACTACTATTTATTACTTTCAATTTACAAAGTTGTATCTGTTGTAGGATCCAGGATTGATCACGTCTTATGAATACAGGGATTGGCTAAATGACAAAGATCTATAAACTGTTACATGCGATGATATAACTCATCCCATCCCTGATCTTAACCATTTAGGGAAAGGGGGCCCCAATGTTAAGGGTAGTGGGCTCCCATTTCAGTCTTTGTCTCTTATCAAAATAACCAACTATCCGGTGTCTCGACTAATGAACTGGCCCACCCTAACTTTGACTTTTTCTGAGAAGGGGGTCCTGATGTTAAAGATGGTGCTTTTATTTCTTTTTTTCTTAACCCCTTCTTTTGTGGATTTTAACTTTACATGTTTTCTAACTTCACAGGTGAATCACAATCAAATTAAATGTAACAGCTCTAAAGATAACAATTCAAATACTGACAGTGAGCTCTCTCCACAGACTGAATCAAATCCAATTTCCAGTCATAGTCACTTATTCAGTCTAGGCTCAAAAAGGAATACATATTTTATGAAACCATGTTCTACAATTACAACAGACAATTTTACCATTACAACAGTTCTCTGTGGTTGCAGCCTATCGTAGAAACAAGAATTTGAAAAAATTCTTGGTTCACACAAAGTGCTCAACTATGAAACAAAATAAAACCACCTGATATATTCCATTCTTTGATAATAATAAAAAAAATAGCCTAAAAAAAACTACCCATTTTCCACACTTTTCAATTATTGTCTACAAATTGCATTTATACAATCCAGTGCTCAGAGTGTGGACTTATCTGCATTGGAGAAACAAACAATTAGCGTAAAAGCAGGTTCATTTAACATCTTAGATTAACAGAAAACCAATCAAAACAATCTATTCTGTAACATTTTTCTCAGGACAATCATAATCCAATCATGTTCACTCTTCTTTTTATATATATACATTTTTCTTGATTTTAATTAGAAACAGATAACATTCCATACAGTCAAGTCACACTTAACAAAGCAAAATTCAACATTCACATTCACTGGACACATGACATCCAAGAGGGTTCAATGAATAACGATTGGTTTGATGACCTTTCCTCCGTTTGGTAAAATGTTTTTGTTCAGATGGTTTTTGTAAAAATTTGACAAAAAAAAATAAAAAATGAGCCATTAGCTTAATGTTCATTTTTGTTCTTTTTGACTTTTTATAAACTTTAGCATTGATTCTTCAGATGATTAATACAACTAAATTAGAATGAAGATATTTTACACAGGGGACTAGTATACCAGAGCACAGCCTTTGAGCTATTATTCCCTTAACCCTAACCCCAATAGTCATATAAACCTGACCCTAATAATAATAACAATAATATTAAAGACCCTAAGATTCATAATTTCACATATAGGAAAGGTTTATCAGAAAAAATTAATCTTAAGAGATGATTTAACTTATAAATACTAATAACTTTAAAAATAAAATGAATTTATAAAAAAAAAATAATTGAAACCTACAACCTAAATTGGGGTGGCGCATTGGTAGTGCTGCTGCCTCGCAGTAAGGAGATATGGGTTCACTTCCCGGGTCCTCCCTGTTGGAGTTTGCATGTTCTCCCAGTGTCTGCATGGGTTTCCTCCCACAGTCCAAAGACATGTGGACTGGTGATCCTAAATTATCCCTAGTGTGTGTGTGTGTGATTGGGTCCTGCTTTGTGCCTTATGCTGGCTGTGATTGGCTCCAGCGGACCCCCATGACCCTGTGTTAGGATATAGTGAGTTGGACAATGACTGACTGACAAGCATAGGGATAGACACCATCTTAGAAACAAAGGATAACTCACAAACAATAAAACTAAAAATTAAAATCACACTTAAAACATTAAACATTGTAATTAAATTTTAAATATAGAGCAAATAAAAGAAGTTTAAAATTAATGTGTTTAGTATTTTTTATAATATAAAAAGAAAGATGGTTGGATGATTATATGGGTATACATGGACATGAATGCAGAAGTAGCCATATAATGATCTAGGAAGCTCTTGAGTGCGATTGCTAAAAGGAAATTTCCAAACGCTAACAGTAAAAGATAATAAGGAGGTATATTCCGAAGATTTCAGAGTGTTCTCAAAAGGCCTAAGTGACTTTTGTTTAAAGGGGAATCATTGGGCGAAGCTCTACACAGTGCGGAGAGAACGTACACTTGTCAAGCACATGGAGTCCCGAATATGGCACGTTACCTGCATTGTGAGAGATGTCAGTTATGGCACTACGGCCATGTGGTGTGATTCCCCGAGGGTGGTCCGGCTTGTAGGATCCTCATTGTTGAGGAGCCGAGTGGCTGGACCAGGCCAAGGGGACACCCACATAACACCTGGCTGTGGAAGATAGAGGGTCATTTCCATATGGTCCTGAGCTGTTTCGTCATGTGATGGATGTGGCAACATGCTGTACCAGTGCATGCTTCCCATCCTGACCTGACTTACTACATTCCCTACTCCTAGGACATTGTGTCTGGCCAAACGAAGGTTTCAGATTGGAGATGTTGCCAGTGACCAGACAATCTCCACTCTCCTGAATAGCTCACAGGACATTTTGCTGTTCAACAGAGGCAGGGCAGAACCATTTAGGAGACAGTTTATCTGTAATTTGTGGGACACTTTAGAGAGAGGATGCATCCTGATCCACACATTCTCATCAACCAAGAACTAAGCAAGCTTGTGTTTTGAGTTGTGTGCCTGAGATTTTTTGGACTGGGCTGCCATTATCTTCTCCTTCACCAGTTGTAATGTTGCAGCGCTAAAACTTAAAGGACTCCATTATGCAGCGGCTCCAAGGGTATTGCCCTGATTGGACATTTGGGGTGAATGCAGGGGCTGCTGGGGCAAAGAGGGGCCAGTAAGAATCATTAAAGGGAGCCGGGCTAAACAGCAAGGAGGTGAGCTGTTTGTATTTGTGTTCACCCGTTTGTCTTGTCTGCAGTACCAACTGTTGAATATCCTCGATCACTGAACCTGTAAGGATGTATGGACTGTTTTGTGCCTGCCTCTCATGTGAGTAGTGAGTAGGTCATCATGCTTCATCGGAGAGAGCGCTCCCCAGACCTCTACACTCCTCACTGCATCAGGGCTACCGGTAAGACTGTTTATGACATTACATACAGAAAGCTGTGTCCTGGATCCTCATCTTTTCTTCCATTCCACGTCATCCGCTACCACTGCATTTGGTCTGTTTATGGATTTGGCTGATAGTGTTTAATGTTGACGTTTATTGTTGTGTTAGTCTTTAATATTATCGTGCGGAAAAAGGAGAGTTATCTGTTTATTTGTTGCTCATATTTTGTTCAGTCTATATACAGCTTTATTAGTTTAGATCCTGTCACTTTGTATCTCTGTACTGTATGTGAATGGTGTGAGTCGGGCCAAAGCTGGGTGTGTTTCTGGTATCCCCACCAAAAAAACAAAAAAACAAATTACTATCCCTATGGCGGTGCGAAAATGAGCATCACCAGACCACTACCGTGTAATGGTCATGAAGCCAAGTTACACAAACACTCACACCAGGCCAGCAGAGAGCTGACAATTAATGTAACCCACTCGTCTGAAGGTCATGGAAGGAGACCTCTTAGATGTTCTCTTAGTCCAACCCTATCAGCAAGCATTGCAAATACACTATTTAGGAAAAATCAACCACAGCAGGCTTACCTTTGATTAAAATGC
The DNA here is from genome assembly GCF_016835505.1 of Polypterus senegalus. Taxonomy (NCBI): domain Eukaryota; kingdom Metazoa; phylum Chordata; class Cladistia; order Polypteriformes; family Polypteridae; genus Polypterus; species Polypterus senegalus. The sequence continues at coordinate 7,191,091 of NC_053156.1, forward strand.
CTACTCTTTAATTGAATCAGATGTCATTTTTGCTTTTACAGATTGTCTCTCCAGGAGGCACAGTGGTGTAGTAATAGTGCTGCTGCTTCACTACAAGGAGGCCAGGGTTCACATGTTGGGTTCTCTCTATGTGGAGTTTGTATGTTGTGGTCCTGTTTGTGTTGGCTTTCTCAGGGTGGTCCAGTTTCCTCTAGTAGGTTACATTTGCCTCTGTGTGTGTGTGTGTGAATCTTACGACAAAGAGCAAAAACCGTGTGACTAACAACATTAAAATGAACAGTGAAAGTGGGGGTCTACAGCAGCCTTCTCTCACTGACCACCATGACACCACCTGAGAAACAAGTGGTAAAGAAGGCCAATTCGATTCTGTCACATGGCAAAGTGTCATTTGTGGCCATCAAGCTGCTGATTTAGGGTCTCAAGGGTGAAGACCCCCAGACTGAAGTCCTCTTTTATCTCAAAGCTATCAGCCTTCTGAATTCTAGTAGCTGCAGGAGTCCTGAGGAGTTCTGAATTATTTTTGTGTGTATAAGAATCGTTATTCTGATTTGTAGAAGTCTTATGGTGTGTGTGCTGATTACAACAATGGCTGTCATGTGTGGTCTCTTTTATTATTTTCTTGTCCCTATTTAACAATGTCCTACGTGTCACACATTCCTGCTGCTGATAAATTTCCCTCTGGGATAATAAACGTTTTCTGCCGTCCTGAAGACCAAATGCCACACATGCAAAGAGAGAACATGGAGATTCAATACCAGCAGTGACCGGCGAAGGACTGTAACAAGAACACTAAATCAAAAGGGCAGAAGTGCAGACCACCTCATCATAATACCTCCTGAATAAACACACAAGGGGGACTGAAATGAGGGGGCAACTCTTAAAGTGGAACAAGCAAAGCATCAGCTGAGCAGAGCAGAAATAAAGGAGCTGAGAGCCCATCAGGAATCGTTTTATACAGTGCAGACCATAATACATTAAAACACAATTTATGGGTCACGTTTTTTGGCATACTCAAAACTCAGATGAAATAATAAAGAAATAAACTCATGTTTTCAGCTAAAGTGCCTAAAGGAGGGTAATTTCACACCAGATCGGGGGTGGTGAAGTGCACTGACCCTTTTCCCCTTTTCTCTGCTGACCCATTATGAGAAATTCTGCCTGACTTTAATGACATTGCTTTCGGTTTCAACCCCGTTAACATCACCCGTGGTTCCAGCCCTGTTTATCTCAGTTCCTCTGCTTCACTATAAATCCACCATTTTTGGAAGACAGTTCCTTTTCGACCTCTAGAAGATTTGTTTTTCTCTGCTTTGATGCCTACCTACAATACAGGGGGCAGCTACCCCAAACCTTTTTTGGCTTCTTTTCGTCATTATTAGTATGACATTGGCATAGTCGGCAGGATGGTTTGCACCCAGGAGTCCCAGGAGCAGGATCTAGAAATTGAGAAAGGACCAACATCCGTTAACAATCAGGTGGGAGAGTACCGTCATCGAGTTGCTGGGGGTAGGATGTGTACTGCGGTTCGGGAAGACCTGGTGCAAGCCCCTTCCTCAAGGGTTATAACCGTACAACGTAGATCCCAAGATGAGGGTGCAGGAAAGACCTGCAGAATTGGGCTGGACCAGACGGAGAAGACCCAGGGGACTCATTATGGCCTCTAGGATGAGAGTGCTGCCCTCCCCACCAAGGCAGAGCCCTTGACAAAATGTGGGGGTGCTCCAAACCAGAAAATGAGGATAATAACACAGTGGAGATTTGACCCGGAACGGTCAACCCACTCACAGGCATTCTCTTTATGGGCCAAGGTGGGACACTGGCTAAGGCCAGAAGAAAACAGTGCCCTCCAAATAGTGAAGCAGGTCGCCTGTTATTTGTTCCTAAATGGCCAAAGGCCTGCCTGAGCATATCTCCCAGCCAGTCTAGGGACAACCATATACAAGCATGATCGAGCTGACAGAACTCGTCAAAATGTATGAGGTTTTTCAGTCTCTTAATGGCTGTATGGCTGTGTTTGTTCTGCTTATCTTCCTTCCTGGTTCTTCTCTTCAGTCCAGCAAATGACAGAATGAATACTTTCATTTTAAGCTGATGACATTTCAAAGTTTGTAAGGGCCAAGTTGGTCACCTCAGCCCCTCTCAGTCTAATGTCACTTTGACAGACCATATCAGTAGACATCCATGAGGATCCATGGACTATTAGATATGTTTTCAGGAGATGGCATTCAGTTTTCTGACCGTGTTTAACTTGCTTCACGTGCCTCAAGTACGACTGTATGACCAAACTTAGACAAATGAAACAAGATATCCATCCATCCATCCATTTTCCAACCCACTGAATCTGAACACAGGGTCATGGGGTCTGCTGGAGCCAATCCCAGCCAACACAGGGCGCAAGGCAAGAACCAATCCCGGGCATGGCACCAACCCACCGCAGTGAGACAAGATATATAAGCTTTAAACAGAATTCCTCTTAAACAAGAATTTACATTTTCTTTAACACTAGAATTACCAGAGCCTACGAAAAAACTTGTAATTCCGTCCCACCTTAAACTGCTTCTTAAATCCCTTCACACCTCTCCGCCAGCGTCCTTTGTCTTCTAAATGTGCTGATTAAGAGAAGCTTGGAGCAGCTGGCTCTTCCATCCCCCCACCAATTTAGAACCTGCACGAACTTCTCTCAGCTCATGCCTTGATTGAGTATCTGGGAGTGAAGTGGAGTTTTAGAGTGGAAATAATAGATCGTTATTTGGAACACACGCATTTCATGTCTGTTCCGTTTCTACAGTAATCTGTGTCAACACATTGTTAAAACAGAAACGTTTTTTATATTCTAGTAGTAGATGACAAAATGTAGGCATAAACCATATAATGTATGAAGCCTGAAGTCCAAATATCAAAGAAACATTTTCACAAGAATAACACAATTGCGCTTTTATTAAAAAATATAACTGCAGAAACAAAAAGCCGCTTTAACACGCGACATTGACAGCAGTTTATTGTAACTGCCGCCGTGATTCAATAGACTCAGCCCCCGCTTGGGAATCAAGAGGTCACGAGTTCGATCCTGCGCCCCTCCGTTTTGAGAAGTAAACTGCTCTTAGTCTTACTGTTTTAGAATAAAAGCATACATTTGATTTCAGTCTGTAACAGCCGGTGCAATTTATGATCCTTGTAAAGGTTAGCTTTAATTTTTTTTAATTCACTTTTCATTCTCTCAGTCGCGTTCAGAATCAATCCATACAACCCCATCTGACACGGCTGTTTTCACTAAAGACGCGCTATAGCTCTACAGTGTACCACGATGCATACTAACGCCAAACCATCCCATGTTGCTGTATGCTGTTTGTTTTGTACTCCAGGACATGCAGAGGAGAGAATGGTAAAGAGCAGTAACTTCTGCGCTATATGCAATCATCAGACACTCCCCATCTGCCAGTTGTTTTGTTATACTTTTCAATACTTTTTATACTGCTCAAACGGGCATGCTCAAAAATACACGTGTAATGCCAAAAAAAGTGCACGCAGACACTTCATTTCGCAAACAAAACAAGTGCACTTTTATTCAAAAATACCTGTATAACCGAAGAAAAAAGAAAGCAAGTTACAGTAGGCGATTGATACGACAGCTTGCATGGTGCAATGCTAAGAAGTGCAGATTTTCATTCCGTGCTATATAAAATCATCACATTCAAATATTAACAGTTCCCACACACCCAAGGACCGTCCTTCCTACATTTACGACACGTGTACTTGTTGCCGTGTACACACCTCTCTGTGCTATGGTTTCTATTACACTGAATGAGCACCTGACACTGTACTTTCTTCCCTGGGGAAGGTCCCGCATCAGAGAATTTCCAGTTCCTGCATAAATTCACACAACGCTGTTCGTTTTCAAATAATATTGCATTAGTGCGATTATATTTTCACATATATTGTCTCTTTCTTTCAGGTGTGTAATAGAAACCACAGCATAGAGAGAAGTGTGTACATTGCTTCTTACAGGAAAAGGCGATGGAAAAAGTGCACTTGAATAAAAGTGCACTTTTGTTATACTTTACACAAACATATTTTCCTGTGTTTGAGCGACACGGGCAGATGGGGAGTGTCTGATGATTGCATATAGCGCCGAAGTTACTGCTCTTTACCATTCTTTCCTCTGCATGTCCTGGAGTTCAAAAGAAACAGCATACAGCAACATGCGGGGACTGGCAGGAACACTCAATAAAACTGAATAAAAAGAAAATCAAGTGACGTTGAGATACGAAGAAGGCAGCTTCGCCAGCGTTTGTGTGTCAGAACCCGGGGGGTGCTTGGCGTTAGTTTGCATCGTGGTACACTGCAGAGCCATAGCGCGTGTTTAGTGAAAACAGCCGTGTCAGATGGGGTTGTATGGATTGATTCTGAACGTGACTGAGAGAATGAAAAGTGAATTAAAAAAAAAAGCTAACCATTACAAGGATCATAAATTGCACTGGCTGTTACAGACTGAAATCAAATGTATGCTTTTATTCTAAAACAGTAAGAATAAGAGCAGTTTACTTCTCAAAACGGAGGGTCGCAGGATCGAACTCGTGACCTCTTGATTCCCAAGCGGGGCCTGAGTCTATTGAACCACAGAGTCAGTTACAATAAGCTGTTGTCAATGTCGCATGTTAAGGCGGCTTTTTGTTTCTGCAGTTATATTTTTGAATAAAAGCGCAATTGTGTTATTCTTGTGAAAATGTTTCTTTGCTATTTGGACTTCAGGCTTCATACACTATATAGTTTATGCCTACATTTTGTCATCTACTACTAGAATATAAAAAACGTTTCTGTTTTAACAATGTGTTGACACAGATTACTGTAGAAACTGAACAGACATGAAATGCGTGTGTTCCAAACAACGATCTATTATTTCCACTCTAAAACTGCACTTCACTCCCAGATACTCAATCAAAGCCTGAGCTGAGAGAAGTTCATGAACGTTCTAAATTGTTGGGGGAATGGAATAGCTGGCTGCTCCAAGCTTCTCTTTATCAGCACATTTAGAAGACAAAGGGCGCTGGCGGAGAGGTGTGAAGGGATTTAAGAAGCGATTTAAGGTGGGACGGAATTACAAGTTTTTTCATAGGCTCTGGTAATTCTAGTGTTAATATCAATTTTTCCCTATTTTTGTGTAAACTGTTTTGCTTTGAAAATTTACTAAAACTTTTAAAATGAATATATTTTGTCTGTGGAATTGTTTGGAACACACATCAAGAGCATCACTTTAGTACATGTGGAAAGTGCAGTATATTACAACTCGAACATCACCCTTGACAAGTTCCTCATCTGCATTAGTGCATCTGGCAAATAAAGCGAATTCTCTCAAGGGAGACGCTTTCAACAACTTCATCAGTGCAATGTATTGTGTAACCTGCAACTCGTCAGCCTGTAGTTAGGGGAGAAGAAAAGCCATCAGGGAAATAAATTAAATAAAGCTCAATGCGTACTGCAGAAACCTGAGACGACATCCTGACACAAGAGAGCAAAGTCAAGAAATTTAACCACAAAACTCCAGCTGTGTGTATTTATATAATGGCATTTCACTTGAACAGACATCACGATCAGGAAATACCATGCACTGAATCAAATTTAGGATTTGAGTGGAAAGTCACAGCATTGTTTGGGATTTGTAACATGACTTGACACAAAGAACTTTCACATGTTTGAAATTAACAAGCTAAAGTTTATCTAAACACACGGATATAAAACATCACGGACCTCATATATAACGTTGTGCATAGCATTCACACTAAAACAAGGTTTACGAACAAAAGTGGAAATGTGGTAATGAACAAAAAAATCCAGATGCATAAATCTGTGTGTACGCCAACTTCCATGTTCTCCTGCTACATAAATCAGCGTGAATTGTAACACACACGCCTGTCACCCCACCCCGACTCCTCCCTGAATTATGCCTCTTTCAATATGCAAATCAATATAAATAGCCCTTAAACTCAGTGTTCTGTGAAAAGATAATGGCAAAAGCACGGGAAAAAACTAAGAATCTCAGCGAATACCAAGTGGAGACAAAGAAAAACTTACAATTTATTGGTTTAAGCAGTGATATAAGCAACAAAAGGAAACTGATCGAGTGACAAAGAGTGGTGGAGAATGTCATAAATTGAAGTTCAGAAAGTCACACTGTGTCCAAAATAAAAAGAAGTGGTCAGATATCAAAGTCGCCATGAAAAGGAGAGTCGTAGCCCACCGTGTGTATTAGGGTACAGAGAAAATGAAAATGAAAACAGGGACACAGTGTAAAAAAGGTAGAAATTTCCACTTTAATCACATAGTAGAACATCATAAACTTCATCTTAAAATCGTTTAATTTATTAGTTTCTCAAATCCCACAGTAACTAAAGTAGCATGTTAAATGCTTCATATTCTGTGTGTTCTTTTGTGTACTCTATGTGTGTGAATCGCTATGTGCTTCTTAAATAGGATTTCTCTTAAGCTGACAGGACACAGAATAAATTACATTCAAGATATTACAGATTTTAATACTAAGATGTATAATATATATGATTTTCATGATGAAATGAGTTTAAGCATGTATAAAACATGGGGACACGGTGGCGCAGTGGTAGCGACAAATGAAGTTAAAAATTTATCTGAATAATGTAATATACATGCTTTATTGCATTTGATCTTAAAAATGATATCAAGAGCTCCAAAAAGATAGTACTTGGAAATCAAAATCGACTTAGAAGCCAGTCGTCATCATATTTAAATACACACTCTCTTCTATTGAATTGAATTCCTTTATTGTTATTGTATGGTCATTCTTTATTTTATTTATTTAACACATACATAGTTATACAGGACAACACAGAGTGAAATGCATCTTTCCGCATACCCCTTGGAGTCAGAGCGCAGGGTCAGCCATTGTACAGCACTCCTGGAGCAATTGAAGGTTGATCAAGGGCCCAGCAGAGTAGCATCTCTTTTGGCAGTGACGGGTATTCAAACCGGCAACCTTCGGGATGCCAGAGCAGATCCTTAGCTTCAGAGCCACCAATGGTACAATGAGATTTAATATGCAAATCCTCCATAAACGTATTTTCATATAAAATGATAAAATAACAACAACAATAATAATAATAATAATAGTAATAAAATAATATGATATAAAACAATGAGAAATATATAATATGAAAGCAAAAGTGGCTTAGATTGTGCAATATTATAACTGTAGTGCAAGTTTACAGTGAGGTGATTGTACTTATAGGTACAGACAGTTCTATAAGGAGCACCTGATGGACTGATTGAGTGCGATTATATCTCTTGGGATGAAATTGTTTCTGAACTGTGAGGTTCATGCAGGAAAGGCTCTGAAGTGTTTGCCGTATGAGAGGACTTCAAATAGACTGTGCCCATGGCTGAGGCAGCGTGTGCTTGATGCTGTATCCTGATTATCCTCTTTCTTATCAGCGGCTGTAGAGCTGTGATTCCAAACTCAGATACAGTGGGTTAAATACTCTGAGTTGTGCACTGAGAGTAACAACGCTAAAGCAGCTATGGTATTTGGAAAAGTTTGGCCATTCCGTGCAAAATTTTATTGTTACAGGTTGATTACAATCAGATGCCTTAAACTAAAAAATGACATGCGGTTAATTTCAGTGTATTTGATAAAGCCGTGTCAGGGATGTGAATCTAAAAAATAAAGAGAAACCACACAGGAACAGTAGCAAAAAAAAAAGTGACTACACAACTGTGGGGTGCTGGCATAAGAATGTGCATAGCTTTACGCCAAGTTTAGTTTTTATACATTGCGATAAGAGCGTGGAAACAGGCGTTCACAACATTTTTGTGCATATGCACATTTTATGAGGCCCCAGGTCTTTGTTAATGATCACTTAAAAAGATTCTTGTGTTCAAATCCTCACTAAAGCACTCATTACATAGAAATAAAATATCAAAACACATGAATGAGCACACACCTCTACACTGTGTTGTTAGATTTTGAAATGTCTTACCAAGATAACTGAACACTTTCTGTGTATGAACTAGCAGGAGCCATTGTGTCTAAACACACAGATATGAAGCATCAGGTATTTGTTAATGATCACTTAAAAAGACACTTCTGTAAAAATCCTCACTAAAGCGTTCATTACAAAGAAATAAAATATCAAAAGACATGAATGAACACACACTTCTGTATTGTGTCATTACAATTTTAAAAGTCTTACAAGATCACTGAACACTTTCTGTGTATAAAGTAGCAGAGCCATTGTGCTCTACAACAATCCTGCAGCCGTTTGAAAAATAAAAGAGAAGGAAAGCGTGAACAATTTGTGATGTGCCTCTCAAAAGGAATAAATGTGAACTAACACAATATTTATGTGAGCACAAATAAGAACAGAGAGAAACGGCAGGGCTGAAAAGTGAAGATGTTCAGTGCAAGCTGCAGAAACACCAGAGGAGAACTTGACATCAGAGAGAAAAGATAAGGAAAGTGTGACAGTAGCCGTGATGTCTGTAATGGCATTTCACTGCAATACACATCAATATGTAATAATCAGGAATTAAGATGATTTGAATCAAATTGATTAATATAAAAAAATAAGAATGTTCAGCAGATACATTGCTTAAGATTAATAAAAAGCAAATAAGAATTCATTTAAAACATCGAGAACCTAACTTAATAACATCGCCGTGATAATAAATTCTAATAACGGCTTTTCCTATTCAGTCATTTTAGATAACTAAAATGTACTGGGATTTCCACATCATTTTTAATAAATCAACTCACCGACATGTCAGACGATTTACAAACACAATCTGACAGAGCAGAGCAAAAGTCACAGCAGTGCTTAGCAGTCCTGTTGGTTTATTATGGGACTGATTATCAGACATTTTAATACTTAGTTCATATAATGAATATTGATGTGGAGTAAGGAACACAAACAGAGTACACCAGTAATAATATGAGAAACAAAAGAGTACAAATTATTAATACAGAGAATGCTTATTATGCGAAATAAAAAAATATCAATTGTCGGAACTGAATATTATGGTGCAGTGTTGTCAAGTTTTCAAACACAATAAATTAATCACTGAAGAAGCAGGGCTAAATATTTTAAAACTCAAAATTATTTTAATTGCTTTTCTGAATCAGAGATAAAAAAGCATAACTAATTGGATTAACAGTAACAACAGAAAGATCAAATAAAGTAAAAGGTAACCAGCAGACCATAAATCCTCCCATCACCAGTCCAGCAGTCCTGTGTTTGATCGACACGGGCACACAGACAAAGTACATGAGTACCAAAGTGACTTTATCTGCAGGTGGAATCTCCACTCAACTGTTGTTACAGTTCTGCCTTTGTCCAGAAATGACTCCATGAGCTTAATGACCGCAGTCTCGTTAAGGAGTGGCATTACATATGTACTTTGTGAGCATGTCCATGTCGATCACACACAGGAAGCTCTGCAGTCTACTTGTGACTTTACGCCGTATGAAGACAAGTAAATAAATAAAGGTAAATAATGGCTTTTATATAAATAACATACATTTTTATATAAAGACCAAAGAACTTTGCATGATACCTTGGAGAGCTCTGTAAGCCGTGCTTTTTCTTTGAAGGACATGCGTGTGGCAGATTGACTGGCAAGACCTCTTGCTGCAGGTACCAGGTCACCATTGCCCACCATTGCAAGGCAGTTGGTATCGACTTTCTGAGCCGTGATGCCAAGAATGTCAACCATTGTAGCAATGCCCTGTTTGGTTGTCACTGTAATGAAATTAGACAGTTCCATATTTTTGAAGTAATAGCAACAACACAAAATGAATGTTTGCATAGTTCCTTTGCTGCTGTATTATTATGGCAGTCCATAATTAATTGTGGTGTTGTGCGTAATTGGATCAGCCTCACTGTAGTGTAGGGGCAGCAGACCCCTTTCTTTGTCATGCTATAAATAAAATACTTACAAATAAACATGTCTGCCATGCTATAAGATGACAACTTCAGCAGTGGCAGCCGAATTGTCACACGCACAGAGCACAGCAGCTTTAGAAAATACACTCAGAGCTGTGGCTGCCGTTTGTCACTAAACACACAATCCATCAGCAGTCCAGAAGAGCAAAACAGTTCAGGAAACAGAAACCCACCGAGCAATGCAGCTGAAATGGCGGAGTGCAAATGAATTCGGATTTCTGCTTCACTTTCTTTTCAGGAGATTTCATGAGAATATTTTACAATTGAGAAGATAAATGATATTTTTTTTCTTAGTTTACTACTTTCTGTGGGACTCGCACAGAAACAAGGAAGATAACAAAACATGTACATCAAATAGCAAAGATGAATGTCTACAAGTAATGTAGATACATGCTGTGACCCTCCACACGCTGACCCCAAGGACTCTTCATCTTTGCTTGCTTTCCATCTCCACTCCTTTTCATTTTCACTTTTAAAATGACATTGGCCGTCACCTTTGTTCCACGTGCTAATTGTCCACTTTTACTAAAAAACACGTGAAGATACTAACTTGAACCCCCTGCCTTCATTTGAAGATGACTTTGTATTTGACTTGCATACCCAGTGCACTGGAAATTATATTGAAGTTTGTTTTCTTATGAAGAACAAAATAAATAAATGAACTGGGCAAAAAATAAAACTGGACTGATTAAAATACACCCAAGTGGAAAATCGCATCACTGTGGTTTGAAAGCTGTTTCCAACCACGCTGGTCTTCCAAGTCAAAAGAGGCCACGCATTGTGAGATGTTTTAAAGACGGACTCGGCCTGCCTGCCTACTATGGCACACTGAAGTTCTTCTCCTTGGTTTGGGCTACAAGAAGCTTTTGGGCCCAAGATTTTAGCATCCTAATTCAGAAGAGGTGTCTGGTCCATTCCAGCAAGGACTCAATTCCAGTCTCCTGAAGCTTTGAGATAGCAGCACAAAGCCGTGTGCCACCCCAAGATATCTTATTTACATTGTAGTATATTGTGAATAAACATTAATAAAATAATGAAATAATGTGCTTAACAGGTCAGCACGGTGGCACAGTGGTAGCACTGCTGCCTCGCAGTTAGGAGACCTGGGTTCACTTCCCGGGTCCTCCCTGTGTGGAGTTTGCATGTTCTCCCCGTGTCTGCGTGGGTTTCCTCTCACAGCCCAAAGACATGCAAGTTAGGTGCATTGGCGGTCCTAAATTGTCCCGGGTGTGTGCTTGGTGTGTGTGTGTGTGTGTGCCCTGCGGTGGGTTGGTATTCTGCCCAGGATTTGTTCCTGCCTTGCACCCTGTGCTGCCTGGGATTGACTCCAGCAGACCCCCGTGACCTGTGTTAGGATATAACGGGCTGGACAGTGACTGACTGCCTGTGCTTAACATGCTGTAAAATCTAACTAAAGAAAGGGCTATGAAATATTTTATAATATGTCCGTATGTTCACATACAGCTTTTCAGGACAATGTGTTAGAAATAAGAGAGTCATATTTAACAGCTTTCTGTATAAGACATATTATAAGACATTTTATAAAGTGCTTTTAGCATACCATAATTCAAGAATCAAATGCATGTAATAAATGGTCATTCATGGTAATGATATATTTATTTACAGATGGCTGCTTATGTTGGACCCTTAAACTAAAGTGTTTCCACATCCCCTTCCAGTCTGACTTAAATTAATCTTTAGTGCATCCAAATATTTCTCAGATTCTGTCTATCCAGATGTTCTCCAAATGTTAACCAAAAGTCAAATTAAACTTTATTCATAAATATGAACAAAAACTCTGAACGAACTGAGATATTATTTGAGGTACACAATCAGAATCGATACATGATGGAAAGCCATGTCATTGATATGAGTTCTTCTAAGGTAGTCAGACGTTTGTGGTGAATTAAATGAGCCGAGCTTGAGAGTCTCTCGGCCGCCATCACGGTAGAAATCTAATGCTGAGGGGGCGGTCGTGGCAGGACACGAGCAAAAGGGCAAAGTCAAATGCACAAGGCTACTGAGTCCCTCCTGTAACTCTAACAGCTGATTGTCAGATTCTTTAATATTAATATTAATAATACATTTTATTTATAAGTGCCTTTCATGACACTCAAGGACACTGTACATAAATTAGTTAAAACAAAATCCTACAATTAAGACATTTGAGATTAAAAATAGACAAATAAGGCAGTCAAAAATACAAAATACAATCAGCACATAACAGTTTGTTTAAAAACATAGGTTTACATTCAGTTAACGTGCTTTAGATGCAGCTAAAAAAGTCCAGAAAAGGCTGTTTTTCTTGCACAAATTGAACGACTTTAGAGTGAACAGTGTCACCCATGTGCGCATGGGAGGCAGCTAAAGGGCTTGAGTGAAGGCAGTTCTGAGGCAGGCCGGGGTGTGGCAGAGTGCGCTGACTCTTTTTCTCCCTTCCCTGTAGACCATTCCTGGGAGACTCCACCTGGCTCTCTTGACATCACTTCCGGGACCGAACCAATGGAAACAGACCTTACCAGCTCCAGCCCCTCTGATGTCACATCCGGGCTTGATCCAATGAGTGACGAACACGTGCCCGATCCTTATGACCTCACTTCCTGTCTTCCCCTTTAAAAGCCTGCCCTTTTTCCCTTTTCCCTCAGTCTTGTTTTGGACTCGGTTGTATGCACTTCAGTGCTCTGTATTTCTATAAAAACGAATTTGCAGCCAGGATACCAGATTATATGGGTGGCTGCTCCAAACCTTTATCTGAGTATGTCTCATTCTTGTGACAACAGCCATATTCTCACTAGGTTCCAATTATGTGTTCTGCACAGCACTCGTTTGACTTAATCTGCGTCTTTGGCAACATGCGTGCCCAACACAAAGCAGCAAGTCGGGTCTTTGGGTGGAATAAATATCAGTGCAACAGCTCATAATTGAGGACCCGGGGCCTCATGTATAAATGGTGCATACGTCCATTTCCACGCTAACTTTGAGATTTTCACAGCAGCCTCTCCCCTTACATACGCACTTTTCTGCTCGGTTTTGCAAACTGGCGGCACCCAGCGTCAAAGCAGCGCTACTGTTTCTGTGGTCTACTTTTCTTTTTTAGATTCACATGCGGGTTTTATCAAATACACCAAAATTCATTGCATATCATTTACAGATGTAATTCACTTGATTGTAATCATTCTGTAACAATATAATGGTGCACAGAGTGGCCAAACTATTCCAAGTTCCATGGCTGCTTTAGCATTGTTAGACGAAATCGCAAATGAAAGAATTAGAAGCACTTCACGCCGGGATGGCCTGGGATGTGAACCCATAATCTCTATATTGTTAGGCAGCTGCGATACCTTTGTGCCGCTTGCATTGATATCAAAAGTAAAGACTTTCTCAAAAAGGCCTGAACCCCTTCATAGCACTGTCATGTGACCTGGTGGCACTGAATGCACACGTACTGTACAAGGCATGCATGACGTCCACTGAGAAAAGAAAATGGTCCTTGGCCCATCTTGCAGAGGAACTTTGTCATTGCTTCCTACAAGAAGGTATAACAAAGTAAGTGGGCTTTTACTCAAGAATAAGACTGAATTAAAAAAAATCATTCAAATGATGTTGCTGCGAAAGGGTTTGAGCAGATATATTTGATATGATAAATACATTTCATTTGAGTAATTGTCTGTGACTGTGCTCTTAAGTCATTATTCACTATCTACTGTATTTTTGTAATTGCATTATTTCTGTTCCGTATATAATTTTGATTTTGCTAGTTAATATATTGTTAACTGCTGCTATCGGGAAATATTAACATTGTAAAAATCAACCCTTTCTCCCTGTGGACACACGTTGAAGAATCAGCCTCTGAGGTTCACAGTATAAATATTCATATTTGAGGAGCATTCAGTTTATAGTTTGGATTATATGTCGCACACGTTAAGTTAGGCCGCCTAGCCACTGAGGCTTCATTCCTTTGGTTGCAAATGAAACATTACTCTAACACAAGCGTTGCAAGAGATACTTAGTCCCTGATGTTTCATAATCAAGCATGTGCTAGATTAACGGCTCTTAACCTCTGAGGTTACATATAAGAGGCAATTTCTTTCTAAGGGTTTACATTTTTACCTAAAGCTTTATAAATGACAGCAAATCAAAACTGACTTTACAGTAACTTATAACTAAATTAAATCTTACAGCAAAAGTAATCTCTAAATATTAATAATAAATGGGGGTCAGACTAAGAGATCTGCACCCTTATTCCATCATTGGCTAATTTATTTAATAACAGTAGCTTAAAATCAGGTAAAAATCAGTTAAAATAATAAACATAAATTCATAACCATTACGTAAAAATCAGACCTAGACCCACACATTCTTAATAATTATAGATTCATTTCAAATGTACCCTTTCTTTCTAAAATACTTGTGCCAATCAGCTTCAATCACACCTTACGCATAAAAATTTATTTCAGAAATTCCAGTATGGATTCTGCACTGGTCACAGTACAGAAACGACATTCTGATATTCTCTGATGAAGGAAACTCCACTGTAATTATGCTGTTGGACTTAAGTGTAGCATTTGACACCATCAACTATTCTATTTTACTGCACAAGCTAGGAAATGATGTTGGGCGTACAGGCCCTGTGCTCGCTTGGTTTAGTTATTATTTATCAAATCGATTCCAGTATGTACAGAAATGTGCTGACAGGACTCCATCATTATACACAGAAGTTCAATATGGTGTCCCGCAGGGCTCAGTACTCTGACTTTTACTGTTTTCACTTTACATGCTTCCATTGGGATCTCTCATTAGGTAACATCATGTTCATTGTCACTCGTATGCAGATGACACCCAGTTATACCTTTCATTTAGATCAAATGAAGTTTCTCCAATATTGTCTTTAATTAGTTATGTTAGTGAATTAAAGGAGTGGATGAATGAGAACTACTTGTCTTTAAATACTGATAAAACAGAGATGTTAATTTTTGGAGGGAATGACGCTGATCACAACAATATTCTGTCATCGTTTTAACTCATTTGGAATCCCCATTAATTTCACTGAAACAACCCCAAGTGTAGCAGTTATCTTTGACTCTAGCATGTCATTTAAAGCGCACATTACACAGTTGTCAAATTCATGTTTCTTCCATCTTAACAATTTTGGGAAATTAATGAGCTTTCTAAATAAACAGGATTCTGATTAATTCATGCATTTATTTCTAGTAGGATTGACTACCGCAATGCGGTGTTCACTGGCTGTTTAAACTGTTCTTTATACAGCCTCCAGTTAATCCAAAATGCCGCTGCAAGAATTATTACAAGAACAAGAAAATACGAACACATAACTCCAGTTCTTACATCCTTACACTGGCTCCCGGTTAAGTTTAGGGCTGATTTTAAAATTTCCCTTTTAAAATATAAAGCCTTAAATGACCAAGGTCTGGCTTACTTGTCTAAACTTAACATGACTTACAAACCAGAGCGCACATTAAGATCTCAAGATGCCGGTCTGCTTATGATTCCAAGGATTAATAAAATAACAGTGGGAGGTCGAGCATTTAGTTACAGGGCTCCTAAACTGTGCAATGGACTGCCTGATACTATAAGAGATGCCCCTTTGGTCTCAGCTTTCAGATCCCGACTGAAGACTCACTACTTCAGTTTAGCATATCCTGACTAGAGCTGCTGATTAACTGTACAGACTGTATCTCTGTTGTTATTCATTAACACTAAAACATCAGTAATATGAATATTGTTAGAATTTGTTAGTAAACCTCAGCTATTTTGTTTCTCTTTTCGGTACTCAAATGTGGCACTGGGTGCCACTGCCCACCTGCCAAGTTGTCTGCCTACCTAAGGAAATGTCATCTCTGGGGGCGGAGGACTGGAATTGTCACGTAAATGGGTCCTTTCATCGGATTGGCTGGCCCACCACTATCTCCGCTGTGGGATGGCCAGTGAGGGGAGGCAGCTTGATGGCTGAGGTCTCCAAGACTCTGAACAAATCGGAATCATATTACATGATATCAGCTATTCTTGCATTTTGCTCTGTACTTATAGTATTACTATTGTAACATCATATTGTATTGAGGATTACTTGTGTTTTTTTCTGTGTATTGTATTGTATTTACCCCTTTTTTTGACACCCACTGCACGTCCATCCTAATTGGTCTTTCTTCAGATTGTGTTTCCTAAGGTTTCTTCCATTTTTTTTTCCTTTGTAAAAGGAAGAGGGCAGCCACTCGTATAAAGTTTGGGGCAGCCACTCGTATAATATTCTTAGCTGCAAAGGATTTAGTTTTATGCAACAATGATGTTGTATATAGCGAGGGGTCACTGTACTGAGAAATTTGTTCAGTCCAAGACTGAACTGCTCAAGGTTGTGAGAAATGGCGGTTTTAAATGGTCAGACAGGAAGTGATGTTTCAGGCACCGGAACCGGAAGTGCCATTCCTCTAGGGGCCAGAACTGGAAGTGACATTTTCCTAGGCACCGGAACTGAAAGTGACGTTCTTCTAGGCGCCGGAACTGGAAGTGACGCTCTTGATTCAGAAAGGCTTTCCCGCGGCTTGTCTGCAAAGATAGTAGAAGAAGGTTTAATGCACTCCGCCCCCCCCCCCGGCCTGGCATGGAATTACCTTTACTTGGTCCACACAACGTCCTCCTATGCACATTTTGAGTGTTTTTCTTGCCTTCTTATACAGTAGAGTCAAGGATGGGGGGCTGTCAAAAGCCCACTGCGGAAGTCCATGTGTGATTTTGGGCTCTACAAAAATAAATTGTATTGTATTTTATATTTGAACTAAATTCCCAGACTATATGCTTCCCTACCAACTCTATGCTGTAATTTAAAGCAATCTTGGGAGTTGTGGTAAGATTTGGGGCTCCCTCTGTGACCATATGCCTCTCTGCCCTCTGACCCTGAACATCATACTGTTGTCTGGCTCTGGTTTGGTTTTGGTGTCTCCTGGACCCACACTGCTGTAATGGCCGTGGTATTCTTATGATTCCACTCCCATGTTCTTCTAGGTTTTCTACTACATTGTGTGTGCACGGACATCCTTAATAATTTACACATCCATATCCTTAGGAAATTCATCATCCCAGTTCTGATGCATCATATCTTCACATCACATCTCTCTTCTACGCGGTGGTGTGCTGGGGAGGCAGCATAAACAAGGATGCCTGGACAAACTGGTGAGGAAGGCAGGCTCTATTGTTGGCACAGAGCTGGACAGTTTGACATCCGTGGCAGAGCGATGGACGCTGAACAGGCTCCTGTGAATCATGGAGAATCCACTGCATCCACTGAACAGGATCATCTCCAGAAAGAGGAGCAGCTTCAGCAATGACTTCTGTCACCGTCCTGCTCCACTGACAGACTGAGGAGACCCCACACTATATAACTCTTCAATTCCACCCGGGGGGGTAAACGTTAACATTATACAAAGTTATTGTATGTCTGTATACCTGCATTGTTATCACTCTTTAATTTAATTTTGTTTTTTATCAGTATGCTGCTGCTGGAGTATGGGAATTTCCCCTTGGGATTAATAAAGTATCTATCTATCTATCTATCTATCTATCTATCTATCTATCTATCTATCTATCTATCTATCTATCTATCTATCTTGATTTGTTCTATGCCAGACTTCCTTAGCTGTGGGTGTTTTGCTCTGTCTTGTTATGTGTTTGATCTCTTTCCCTCGTGGAAGCTCATTCCTCTTCAGATACAGATGCCTGTTTTTGTCCGTCTGGCACACACTCTCTGTTTGACATATTTGTTGTTAACATTTTCAGTGCACCATATAATGGAATGCGTTCTTGTAATTCAGGAGACAAGAAAGTACACTGCATTTGTCATTTCAACAGAATGGCACATAACAACCATTAGCCCTACTTTTATGAATCCCATACTAAATGTCTTATAGCAGAGTTATAACAACCTGACAGACACGCAGATACACAGAAACACAGACAGACTCTTCATATGTCTCTCTTATATGCCTTATTGTAGAATTATCTGTTGGAATGACTAAATGTGATGCATTGTGTTTATATAAATGCTTGTGAAGCACTAAATGTTGGAATAACAGAGAAATAGAAACTGGATAAATAGAACAGACAGAAAGTTTTATTAAGGTTGATTTAATGGTCTGTGCTGTTCTATGCACAATAACAAGTTCGCATGGACTGGTGCTGATCTTGGGACCGACAGTTTGGATATTTGCTCTACACTTCAGGGCGCTATATAACCTCACATTCCCTTAACCGTCTTAATGGCTTCTGAACACTGTCTGGAAGTTGATAGTGATGAGTCCATTATAATGCCAAAGTCTTTCTCATATGCAGTACTTTCAAGTTTCAGACCTGCCGTTGTGTATTCAAACCTAACATGTTTAGTTCTTGTGAAGACGTGAGTGTCCGAAATGTGGGCTCCTGGACAAAGCTGGTTTATGACCTAAAGCCTGCTCACCTGCTTTCCCCCATAATGCATTGTACTATGCAGACATCCATCCATCCATCCATTTTCCAACCCGTTGAATCTGAACACAGGGTCATGGGGTCTGCTATCTCAGCCATCACAGGGCAAGGCAGGAACCAGTCAGGGCTCACACTAGGGACAATTTAGAATCGCCAATCCACCTAACCTGCATGTCTTTGGACAGTGGGAGGAAACCGGAGTACCCGGAGGGAACCCACATAGACACAGGGAGAACATGCAAACTCCACGCAGGAAGAAGCGAACCCGGTCTCCTAACTGTGAGGCAGCAGCACTACCAGTGCGCCGCCGTGCCACCCACTATGCAGACAAATAACATATAAAAGTGACTAGTGACACTACAGGGTGCTTCATTGACACAAGGAGAGACGAGGGGACCTCATGTGCAGTTCGTATTAATAGACCACCTGTGTGTCACGTATGAACTCATGTGATGAGGACCACTTCACTGTCTGCGATGATGAGGAGGGAATGACAACGACACAACACACACAAACTCCTGTAAATTTGTATGTCTTCCATCATTGAACAGCTGCTGCCAATTCAATAAAAATTGAACTTGCATGTTGCAGATGGCCGTCCTCTCATATTTTTTCTGTACTGATGTTACACCATGATACTACAAAAATACAAATTGTCCATTTATACCTCAGTGTAAATAAATGTAAATTATGACATAATACATAAAGGCTAATTTCTGTCATATTAAATATTGCAATTAAATAGCACATTAAGTATTTCAGAACTACAATTATGGGTGATCTTCAGACTTTACGAGAGGGTTTCTCTTTGAAGCTCACAGTATGGAGGTGAAAAGATCAAAATCACGTCAATTAAACACATTTGAAGTGAGGAGACGATCAATCAACGGGCTCTATAGCAACGAAGGACAAAGAATTGTGGTTTGTGGTGCAAATCGAGGTGCAAAGCCCCACTCACTGATCCGAGCTTTTTGCATGTTGAGAACTTGAAAATTAAAATGTAAAGTGGAAATACATTTTACTTTCATTTTTGTAGCTTTATTGCTTCATTCCAGGCTGAAACTGAAATTGCAAAACAGAGACTGAACTTTCATTTTAGAATTTACCTCCTAATGTCTTCAAAATAAAAAAACCACATCAGTTAGCGGTGCTGCATTTAAATTCTGAGAGTTTAGCTGCCACTGGCACAGAGAAATGCATGTTGTGTGTTTGATGATTTAAGAAAAGAAAGACGTCCAGAAAATCAGACAAAGACAATCAGCACAACGTCAGACTGACAGAGAGCAACGGGGGGAATACTGTCTGGAATTTAATGTGAGGGTCCGAAAGACAAAACACACAGCTGTTACTGTACACTGTATGTGTGTGTGTGTGTGTGTGTGTGTGTGTTTGTGAGGGCGTCTCATGAGTACAGGGTGGTCCAGCACACTCCATACAGGAGTCAGAGGGGCTCTGAGCAGCACAGCACATGATGGAGTGTCAGACCACCACTGGGCACAACCTCAGCTCATCTGAACCTGCTGATTTAATGTGCTGCTCGCTGTGATGAGGAAAGAAAGTCAAAGTGACTGAGAACAAAAAACAAAAACAGCAGACAGAGGAGAAGAAGGAAACTG
Source organism: Polypterus senegalus (assembly GCF_016835505.1). Lineage (NCBI taxonomy): Eukaryota > Metazoa > Chordata > Cladistia > Polypteriformes > Polypteridae > Polypterus > Polypterus senegalus. The sequence continues at coordinate 7,211,144 of NC_053156.1, forward strand.
CAGAGAGCCAGCAGCTGACCACTGTGGAGCTGTGAGGAGAGACCACCGCAGCCCTGAGCGGCTCCTGACAAACAAATATAATGAAGACATCTGAGATTTGATGAACTCATTAGTGAGTAAGAACTGAAATGAACAAACAAACATCCTGAGAGAATTTGTGAAGCACACACAGCAGAGAGTTGCCTCATGTGAATTACGTCAGACGAGAGAATATGGCAGTCGCAGGGCCTCCGTGTATAAACATCTCAGTGTGCAGGCAGGACGGCTCAGTCAGGATGGCATCACTCAGGGACAGACATGGAGTTTAAAGGACTGAAACTGGTCTTTGCTTTCCTCACAGTAATACATCTTGTGTTAAACTAATTTATGACACTGAAGTTTATGGACTTTATTATACTTTCTCATGTCTTTTGCTTTTCTCGACAGTCTTTGGAAATCTTCTTGTCATCATTTCTATTTCTCATTTTGTTCAGCTGCACACGCCGACTAATCTTCTGATCCTTTCACTCGCAGCGGCCGATTTCTTGGTGGGTTTCTTTGTGATGCCCATGACTTTGATTAGCTCAATTGAAAGTTGCTGGTACTTTGGAGTTCTTTATTGTTATTTGTATCAGGCACTTGCAAATATTCTTAGCATATCTGTGATATATAATGTGGTTTTAATATCCATTGATCGCTACATTGCTGTCTGCCATCCTTTCTTTTACAGCTCAAAAATAACTTTGACTGTTGCAAAGGTCAGCATTGCTGTAGTGTGGCTGTTTGCACTTTTCATTACAGTCGTATTTTTATGTCTTAGTGATATTGAAACAGAGCGTTGTGAACAAGCTTGTGCAGCATACACTTATTATGAAATGATCATTTTTTTTGTATTCATAACTTTTTTATTCCTTATTCACTGATGATTGGTTTTTATATCAGAATATTTGTAGTTGCAAGAAGCCATTCAAGAGCCATCAACTGTATGATAGAAAAGAGACAAACTGAGGAGGTGAGTGACAGAAAAATATCAAAACCGTCTGAAAGAAAAGCCGCAAAAACATTAGGAGTAGTCGTGGGGGCTTTTATTATCTGCTGGCTGCCTATCAATATATATAATTTTTATACTGATAGAATTAACCTAATCACGCGTATCATCAGGAATGTCTTTGTGTTGGTCAGTGAAGTGAGCTTTGGTGTTAATCCAATTCTTTACGCTTTTCTTTATTCCTGGTTCCGAAAAGCAATGAAAATCATCCTGACGTGTAAAATATTTAGCTCAGCTTCTTCAGTGCTCAAGTTACTGTAAATATTAAAGAAAAAAATGCAAAAGTATCTGTTTTAGATATTTTAAACTATTTTACAATAATCCTTTTCTTAAGAATGCATTTTTCATAGTAGCAGTGTAATACTCAGACATATTTCTTAACAATACAATCATTTTATATTTGCTGTATTATTTTTAAGGCTGTTTTTGTTAAAATTGTACTCTATTCATGTAAACTGTGGACTGTTTTGAGTATTGCTTATTTCAACACAATTATTTTGATAAAAAATCTTATTTGAATGTGTAATAAACAGAACTGAAAATGTAGGAGACTCCTGGCAATTCATATAAACTCTTCAGGGTTTCTTGGTGACTTGTAAAATAATTATTGTATTTTCCATTATTTTGGGACAGAATTATTTATTTTATCATAACTTCCTAAGTATTTTATTGAATGTTACCTAAAATCTGTAAATATAAAGATCTTTTAACATCTGGAGTTACAATTTACAGAGACTTTCAGATTTCACAGCTCAATACTCCACAGCAGAGCTCAGACGATGGCTGAAATTCTGTTCAGCAACAAAACTGTGATTTGTTTAATAATCAAATCCTACACAATACTTGATCCTTTATTATTTTCGTTTTCATTTTAATCTTCAAGTTAATGTTTCCTATTCCTGCACTTTAATCTGCACTCCTCCTCAGTAAGGCAGCAGATGACAGACGAGTACCCTGTGTTGGCTGGGATTGGTGCCAGCAGACCCCCGTGACCCTGTAGTTAGTATATTGTGGGTTGGATAATGGATGGATGGATGCATATTTACCAGCACCCCACTCTGGGTGTCCCGTTTAGCCAATAAAACTCATGCAGGAGAAAAGCATCAGTCCATCTTCTTTCTTATCTCCATCTCTCAGTAGGAGCACAAGCACCTTATTAGCGAGTGTTACAAAGGAGAGGCGCCTGTCTCACTCTGTTTATACTCTTCATTGATTAGATCACAATGCCAAGGAGTTCATCACATAATCAGAAATCCTTTAACCTGATTGGTTTATCCAGTTGCTAGCAGCGCAGTTTAAAGATGACTTTTTCTTCTTATTCCAAGGCTTGGTTTTTTCATTTCTTTCTATAAATTCACTTAAAATGCCTTTTCTTAATAATTCAAACCATTATCATAGCGAATATCAAAATAACACCTTCATCCTATAAGCATAAGCTGAGAAGAATATGGGACTCAGCACAGACCCAGCAAATCATGAAGCTGAGTTCCTTTAAACAGTTCAACTCCATCACATGCTAACAGTTCAACTAATACATTATAACAATCCACGGCACACCATAAACACATCAATAATCCTTGAAGACGTAAAGCCAGCACTGAGAATCCAAAGGCCGCTGAGCGACTGCCCATTCAATGTTCCATGCAGAGCCTTCACGGCAGCCTCTCCGTTCCAAAGCAGCCTGATAAATGTCTGCAGTTCTCGTGTTCTCCCCGTGGCCTGTGATGGACGAGCACCCAGTGCTTTGGTGGAGGTTTGGGGCTCTGGATTGTCCACTCCATGTCTGCTTCATCCCTTCATGGTGGACCTGAGGAGACAAAATGGACCTCTATGGTGATGAGAACAGCAAGCAGCTGAAATATTTGTGAAGTAAAACAATGCATTATGCAAAACAAAACCACCAATTTATGAAAAATTTAATTTATTTCTTTATTTTTTAAAATGAGGTATGAGTGCACCAGTAATCGTGACCCATAAATTGTGTTTTAATGTATTATGGTCTGCACTGTATAAGACGATTCCTGATGGACTCTCAGCTCCTTTATTTCTGCTCTGCTCAGCTGATGCTTTACTTGTTCCACTTTAAGAGTTGCCCCCTCATTTCAGACCCCCTTGTGTGTTTATTCAGGAGGTATTATGATGTGGTGGTCCACACTTCTGCCCTTTTGATTTAGTGTTCTTGTTCCAGTTCTTCACCCGGTCACTGCCGGTGTTGAATCTCCATGTTCTCTCTTTGCATGTGCGGCTTTTACTCTTCAGGACAGCAGAAGACTTTTATTATTCCAGAGAGAAATTTGTGAGCAGCAGGAATGTGTGACACGTAGGACATTGTTAAATAGGGACAAGAAAATAATAAAAGAGACAACACATGACAGCCATTGTTGTAATCAGCACACACACCATAAGACTTCTACAAATCAGAATAATGATTCATGAACAATAATAACAAATAACACCGTTTCTATAATTCAGAAGGCTGATAGCTCTGAGATAAAAGAAGACTTCAGTCTGGGGGTCTTCCACTTGAGACCCTAAGTCAGCACCTTGACGACCACAAGTGACATATTGGTGACAGGGGATGGCTGCTGTGTGACAGAATTGAATTGGCCTTCTTTACCACTTGTTTGTGACGGCAGTCAGTGACAGAAGGCTTCTGCAGACCCCCACTTTCACTGCTCATGTTAATGTTGTTAGTCACACAGGTTTTACTTTTTTATCTTAAGATTCACTAAACAGCTTTCATCATCCATTTTCTTATTCCACTCATTTTGAGCAGGTCACTGGGTAGCTGAAGCCAATCATAGTAAGCACTGGGCACAAAGCAGGAACAATCACTGGACAGGACGCCACTCCATCACTGGGTGAACACAGACACAAACATACACAGGCCAGTTTAACATTACCAATCCTCTGCTCTACTCCTCCATATTTTTCAGTGAAAGGTAAAAAGTGTGTCATTCTGTTGGTCAGATCTTCCAATATTCACAAGAATCCACTTTAGCACCCACAATCCACCTTAGCTGCA
>NC_053156.1:7215695-7241996 GCF_016835505.1 Polypterus senegalus
TTATTTTATTTATTTAACACATACATAGTTAACAACACACAGTGAAATGCATCTTTTTGCATATCCCTTGGGGTCAGAGCGCAGGGTCAGCCATTGTACAGCACTCCTGGAGCAATTGAAGGTTGATCAAGGGCCCAGCAGAGTAGCATCTCTTTTGGCAGTGACGGGTATTCGAACCGGCAACCTTCGGGATGCCAGAGCAGATCCTTAGCTTCAGAGCCACCAATGGTACAATGAGATTCAATATGCAAATCCTCCATAAACGTATTTTCATATAAAATGATAAAATAACAACAATAATAATAATAATAATAGTAATAAAATAATATGATATAAAACAATGAGAAATATATAATATGAAAGCAAAAGTGGCTTAGATTGTGCAATATTATAACTGTAGTGCAAGTTTACAGTAAGGTGATTGTACTTATAGGTACAGACAGTTCTACAAGGAGCACTTGATGGACTGATTGAGTGCGATTATATCTCTTGGGATTAAATTGTTTCTGAACTGTGAGGTTCATGCAGGAAAGGCTCTAAAGTGTTTGCCGTATGGGAGAGCTTCAAACAGACTGTGCCCGTGGCTGAGGCAGCGTGTGCTTGATGCTGTATCCTGATAATCCTCTTTCTGATCAGCTGCTGTAGAGCTGTGATTCCACACTCAGATACAGTGGGTTAAATACTCTGAGTGGTGCACTGAGAGTAACAACGCTAAAGCAGCTATGGTATTTGGAAAAGTTTGGCCATTCCGTGCACCATTTTATTGTTACAGGTGGATTACAATCAGATGCCTTAAACTAAAAAACGACATGCGGTTAATTTCAGTGTATTTAATAAAGCCGTGTCAGGGATGTGAATCTAAAAAATAAAGAGAAACCACACAGGAACAGTAGCACTGCTTTAACATTTAATGTGCATGGCTTTACGCCGCCAGTTTGCAAAACAGCGTGGAGAAAAGTGACTACACACAGTGTGGGGTGGTCTTTGTTAATGATCACTTAAAAGATTCTTGTGTTCATAGCTCACTAAAGTTTAGTTTTTATACATGAGCGATAAGAGTGTTGTTAGAAACAGGTGTTCAAGATAATCATTTATGTGCATTGTGTCTAAACACACATTTTATGAGGCCCCAGGTCTTTGTTAATGATCACTTAAAAAGACTCTTGTGTTCAAATCCTCACTAAAGCGTTCATTACAAAGAAATAAAATATCAAAAGACATGAATGAATACACACTTCTGTATTGTGTCATTACAATTTTAAAAGTCTTACAAGATCACTGAACACTTTCTGTGTATGAAGTAGCAGGAGCCATTGTGCTCTACAACAACCCTGCAGCCATTTGTAAAATAAAACAGAAGGAAAGCCTGAACAATTTGTGTTGTGCCTCTCAAAAGGAACAAATGTGAACGAACACAATACTAATATGAGCATAAATAAGAACAGAGAGAAATGTCAGGGCTGAAAAGTGAAGACGTTCAGTGCAAGCTGCAGAAACACCAGAGGAGAACTTGACATCAGAGAGAAAAGATAAGGAAAGTTTGACAGTAGCCGTGATGTCTGTAATGGCATTTCACTGCAATACACATCAATATGTAATAATCAGGAATTAAGATGAATTGAATCAAATTGATTAACGTCAAAAAATAAGAATGTTCAGCAGATACATTGCTTAAGATTAATAAAATGCAAATAAGAATTCATTTAAAACATCGAGAACCTAACTTAATAACATCGCCTTGATAATAAATTTTAATAACGGCTTTTCCTATTCAGTCATTTTAGATAACTTGATGCTTCATCTTTTTATCGATTGTCTGTATGTGTTTTTCTTTTATTCTTTTTATAACCTTGTTGTTTCAAATAAACATTTGTGTTGAGTCTGACTCTGTCCTGGCAGCACAAGGCACCTCGCAGTAACCCACCGTGAGCGGCTTGTGCCATGAGGACATCGGCTGGGATTTCCACATCATTTATAATAAATCAACTCACCGACATGTCAGACGATTTACAGACACAATCTGACAGAGCAGAGCAAAAGACACAGCAGTGCTTAGCAGTCCTGTTGGTTAATTATGGGACTAATTATTAGACATTTTAATACTTAAACTTAGTTCATATAATGAATATTGAAGTGGAGTAAGGAACACAAACAGAGTACACCCGTAATAATATGAGAAACGAAAGAGTACAAATTATTAATACAGAGAATGCTTATTATGCGAAATAAAAAAATATCAATTGTCGGAACTGAATATTATGGTGCAGTGTTGTCAAGTTTTCAAACACAATAAATTAATCACTGAAGAAGCAGGGCTAAATATTTTAAAACTCAATATTATTTTAATTGCTTTTCTGAATCAGAGATAAAAAAGCATAACTAATTGGATTAACAGTAACAACAGAAAGATCAAATAAAGTAAAAGGTAACCAGCAGACCATAAAGCCTCCCATCACCAGTCCAGCAGTCCTGTGTTTGATCGACACGGGCACACAGACAAAGTACATGAGTACCAAAGTGACTTTATCTGCAGGTGGAATCTCCACTCAACTGTTGTTACAGTTCTGCCTTTGTCCAGAAATGACTCCATGAGCTTAATGACCGCAGTCTCGCTAAGGAGTGGCATTACATATCTACTTTGTGAGCATGTCCATGTCTATCACACACAGGAAGCTCTGCAGTCTACTTGTGACTTTACGCCATAGGAAGACAAATAAATAAATAAAATAAATAATGGCTTTTATATAAGTAACATAAATGTTTTTTATGTAAAGACCATCACATAACACAATGGCAAAAAGAACTTTGCATGATACCTTGGAGAGCTCTGTAAGCCGTGCTTTTTCTTTGAAGGACATGCGTGTGGCAGATTGACTGGCAAGATGACACCCGACCTCTTGCTGCAGTTACCAGGTCACCATTGCCCACCATTGCAAGGCAGTTGTTATTGATTTTCTGAGCCCTGATGCCAAGAATGTCAACCATTGTAGCAATGCCCTGTTTGGTTGCCACTGTAATGAAATTAGATAGTTCCATATTTTTGAAGTAATAGCAACAACACAAAATGAACGTTTGCATAGTTCCTTTGCTGCTGTATTATTTTGACAGTCCATAATTAATTGTGCTGTTGCACGTAATTGGATCAGCCTCACTGTAGTGCAGGGGCAGCAGACCCCTTTCTTTGTCATGCTATAAATAAAATACTTACAAATAAACATGTCTGCCATGCTATAAGATGACAACTTCAGCAGTGGCAGCTGATTTGTCACACGCACAGAGCACAACAGCTTTAGAAAATACACTCAGAGCTGTGGCTGCCGTTTGTCACTAAACACACAATCCATCAGCAGTCCAGAAGAGCAAAACAGCTCAGGAAACAGAAACCCACCGAGCAACGCAGCTGAAATGGCGGAGTGCAAATGAATTGGGGTTTCTGCTTCACTTTCTTTTCAGGATTTCATGAGAACTTTTTCAATTGCGAAGACAAATGATATTTTTTTTTCTTAGTTTACTACTTTCTGTGGGACTCGAATAGAAACACAGAAGATAATAAAACACATGTACATCAAATAGCAAAGATGAATGTCTACAAGTAATGTGGATACACGCTGTGACCCTCCACATGCTGACCCCAAGGACTCTTCATCTTTGCTTGCTTTCCATCTCCACTCCTTTTCATTTTCACTTTTAAAATGACATTGGCCGTCACATTTGTTCCACGTGCTAATTGTCCACTTTTACTAAAAAACATGTGAAGATACTAACTTGATGCCCCTGCCTTCATTTGAAGATGACTTTGTATTTGACTTGCATACCCAGTGCACTGGAAACTATATTGAAGTTTGTTGTCTTATGAAGAACAATATAAATAAATGAACTGGGCAAAAAATAAAACTGGACTGATTAAAATACACCCAAGAGGAAAATCGCATCACTGTGGGGTGAAAACTGTTTCCAACCACGCTGCTCTTCCAAGTCAAAAGAGGCCACGCATTGTGAGATCTTTCAAAGACGGACTCGGCCTGCCTGCCTACTATGGCACACTGAAGTTCTTCTCCTCAGTTTGGGCGACAAGAAGCTTTTGGGCCAAAGACTTTAGCATCCTAATTCAGAAGAGGTGTCTGGTCCATTCCAGCGAGGACTCGATTCTAGTCTCCTGAAGCTTTGAGATGGCAGCACAAAGCCGTTTGCCACCCCAAGATATCTTATGTACATTGTAGTATATTGTGAATAAACATTAATAAAATAATGAAATAATGTGCTTAACAGGTCGGCACGGTAGCACAGTGGTAGCACTGTTTGCTAGGAGACCTGGGTTCACTTCCCGGGTCCTCCCTGCCTGAGTTTGCATGTTCTCCCGTGTCTGCGTGGGTTTCCTCACAGTCCCAAAGACATGCAGGTTAGGTGCATTGGCGGTCCTAAATTGTCCCTAGTGTGTGCTTGGTGTGTGTGTGTGTGTGTGCCCTGCGATGGGTTGGTATCCTGCCCAAGATTTGTTCCAGCCTTGCACCCTGTGCTGGCTGGGATTGGCTCCAGCAGACCCCCGTGACTCTGTGTTAGGATATAGCGGGTTGGACAGTGACTGACTGCCTGTGCTTAACATGCTGTAAAATCTAACTAAAAAAGGGCTATGAAATATTTTATAATATGTCCGTAAGTTCACATACAGCTTTTCAGGACAATGTATTAGAAATAAGAGAGTAATATTTAACAGCTTTCTGTATAAGACATATTATAAGACATTTTATAAAGTGCTTTTAGCATAACATAATTCAAGAATCAAATGCATGTAATAAATGGTCATTCATGGTAATGATATATTTATTTACAGATGGCTGCTTATGTTGGACCTCTAAACTAAAGTGTTTCCACATCCCCTTCCAGTCTGACTTAAATGAATCTTTAGTGCATCCAAATATTTCTCAGATTCTGTCTATCCAGATGTTCTCCAAATGTTAACCAAAAGTCAAATTAAACTTTATTCATAAATGTAAACAAAAACTCTGAAAGAACTGAGATATTATTTGAGGTACACAATTAGAATCGATACATGATGGAAAGCCATGTCATTGATACGAGTTCTTCTGAGGTAGTCAGACGTTTGTGGTGAATTAAATGAGCCGCGCTAGAGAGTCTCGGCCGCCATCACGGTGGAAATCTAATGCTGAGGGGGCGGTGGTGGCAGGACACGAGCAAAAGGACAAATGCACAAGGCTACTGAGTCCCTCCTGTAACTCCAACAATTGACTGTCAGATTCTTTAATATTAATAATAATAATACATTTTATTTATAAGTGCCCTTTATGACACTCAGGGACAGTGTACATAAATAAGTTAAAACAAAATCATACAATTAAGACATTTGAGATTAAAAATAGACAAATAAGGCAGTCAAAAATACAAAATACAATCAGCACATAACAGTTTGTTTAAAAACATAGGTTTACATTCAGTTAACGTGCTTTAGATGCAGCTAGAAAATACTAGAAAAGGCTGTTTTTCTTGCACAAATTGAACGACTTTAGAGTGAACAGTGTCACCCACATGCGCATGGGAGGCAGCTAAAGGGCTTGAGTGAAGGCAGTTCTGAGGCAGGCCGGGGTGTGGCAGAGTGCGCTGACTCTTTTTCTCCCTTCCCTGTAGACCATTCCTGGGAGACTCCACCTGGCTCTCTTGACATGACTTCAAGGGCCGAACCAATGGAAACAGACCTTACCAGCTCCAGCCCCTCTGATGTCACGTCCGGGCTTGATCCAATGAGTGATGAACACGTGCCCGATCCTTATGACCTCACTTCCTGTCTTCCCCTTTAAAAGCCTTCACTTTTTCCCTTTTCCCTCAGTCTTGTTTTGGACTCGGTTGTATGCACTTCAGTGCTCTGTATTTCTATAAAAACGAATTTGCAGCCAGGATACCAGATTATATGGGTGGCTGCTCCAAACCTTTATCTGAGTATGTCTCATTCTTGTGACAACAGCCATATTCTCACTAGGTTCCAATTATGTGTTCTGCACAGCACTCGTTTGACTTAATCTGCATCTTTGGCAACATGCGTGCCCAACACAAAGCAGCGAGTCGGGTCTTTGAGGTGGAATAAATATCAGTGCAACAGCTCATAATTGAGGACCCGGGCCCTCATGTATAAATGGTGCATACTTCCATTTCCACGCTAACTTTGAGATTTTCACAGCAGCCTCTCCCCTTACGTACGCACTTTTCTGCTCGGTTTTGCAAACTGGCGGCACCCAGCGTCAAAGTAGCGCTACTGTTTCTGTGGTCTACTTTTCTTTTTTAGATTCACATGCGGGTTTTATCAAATACACCGAATTTCATTGCATATCATTTACAGATGTAATTCACTTGATTGTAATCATTCTGTAACAATATAATGGTGCACAGAGTGGCCAAACTATTCCAAGTTCCATGGCTGATTTAGCATTGTTAGAAGAAATCGCAAATGAAAGAATTAAGAGCACTCCACGCCGGGATGACCTGGGATGTGATCCCATAATCTCTATATTGTTAGGCAGCTGCGATACCTTTGTGCCGCTTGCATTGATATCAAAAGTAAAGACTTTGTCAAAAAGGCCTGGACCCCTTCCTAGCAATGTCATGTGACCTGGTGGCGCTGAATGCACACGTACTGTACAAGGCATGCATGGGGTCCACTGAGAAAAGATAATGGTCCTTGGCCCATCTTGCAGAGGAACTTTGTCATTGCTTCCTACAAGAAGGTATAACAAAGTAAGTGGGCTTTTATTCAAGAATAAAACTGAATTTAAAAAAAATCATTCAAATGATGTTGCTGCGAAAGGGTTTGAGCAGATATATTTGATATGATAAATACATTTCATTTGAGTAATTATCTGTGTCTGTGCTCTTAAGTCATTATTCACTATCTACTGCATTTTTGTAATTGCATTATTTCTGTTCCGTATATAATTTTGATTTTGCTAGTTTATATATTGTTAACTGCTGCTAGCGGGAATATTAATATTGTAAAAATCAAACCCTTTCTCTCTGTGGACACACGTTGAAGAATCAGCCTCTGAGGTTCACAGTTTAAATATTCATATTTGAGGAGCATTCAGTTTATAGTTTGGATTATATGTCGCACACGTTAAGTTAGGCTGCCTAGCCGCTGAGGCTTCATTCCTTTGGTTGCAAATGAAACATTACTCTAACACAAGCGTTGCAACAGATACTTAGTCCCTGATGTTTCATAATCAAGCATGTGCTAGATTAATGGCTCTTAACCTCTGAGGTTACATATAAGAGGCAATTTCTTTCTAAGGGTTTACATTTTAACCTAAAGCTTTATAAATGACAGCAAATCAAAACTGACTTTACAGTAACTTATAACTAAATTAAATCTTACAGCAAAAGTAATCTCTAAATATTAATAATAAACGGGGGTCAGACTAAGAGATCTGCACCCTTATTCCATCATTGGCTAATTTATTTAATAACAGTAGCTTAAAATCAGGTAAAAACCAGTTAAAATAATAAACATAAATTCATAACCATTACGTAAAAATCAGACCCAGACCCACACATTCTTAATAATTATAGATTCATTTCAAATGTACCCTTTCTTTCTAAAATACTTGTGCCAATCAGCTTCAATCACACCTTACGCATAAAAATTTATTTCAGAAATTCCAGTATGGTTTCTGCACTGGTCACAGTACAGAAACGACATTCTAATATTCTCTGATGAAGGAAACTCCACTGTAATTATGCTGTTGGACTTAAGTGCAGGATTTGACACCATCAACCATTCTATTTTACTGCACAGGCTAGGAAATGATGTTGGGCTTACAGGCCCTGTGCTCGCTTGGTTCAGTTCTTATTTATCAAATCGATTCCAATATCTACAGAAATGTGCTGACAGGACTCCATCATTATACACAGAAGTTCAATATGGTGTCCCGCAGGGCTCAGTATTCGGACCTTTACTGTTTTCACTTTACATGCTTTCATTGGGATCTCTCATTAGGTAACATCATGTTCATTGTCACTCGTATGCAGATGACACCCAGTTATACCTTTCATTTAGATCAAATGAAGTTTCTCCGATGTTGTCTTTAATTAGTTGTGTTAGTGAATTAAAGGAGTGGATTGATGAGAACTACTTGTCTTTAAACACAGATAAAACAGAGATGTTAATTTTTGGAGGGAATGACGCTGATCACAACAATATTCTGTCATCGTTTTAACTCATTTGGAATCCCCATTCATTTCACTGAAACAACCCCAAGTGTAGCAGTTATTTTTGACTCTAGCATGTCATTTAAAGCGCACATTACACAGTTGTCAAATTCATGTTTCTTCCATCTTAACAATTTTGGGAAATTAAGGAGCTTTCTAAATAAACAGGATTCTGATTAATTCCTGCATTTATTTCTAGTAGGATTGACTACTGCAATGCGGTGTTCACTGGCTGTTCAAACTGTTCTTTATACAGCCTCCAGTTAATCCAAAATGCTGCTGCAAGAATTATTACAAGGACAAGAAAATACTAACACATAACTCCAGTTCTTACATCCTTACACTGGCTCCCGGTTAAGTTTAGGGCTGATTTTAAAATTTCCCTTTTAAAATATAAAGCCTTAAATGACCAAGGTCTGGCTTACTTGTCTAAACTTAACATGACTTACAAACCAGAGCGCACATTAAGATCTCAAGATGCCAGTCTGCTTATGATTCCAAGGATTAATAAAATAACAGTGGGAGGTCGAGCATTTAGTTACAGGGCCCCTAAACAGTGGAATGGACTGCCAGCTACTATAAGAGATGCCCCTTCAGTCTCAGCCTTTAAATCCTGGCTGAAGACTCACTACTTCAGTTTAGCATATCCTGACTAGAGCTGCTGATTAACTGTACAGACTGTATCTCTGTTGTTATTCATTAACACTAAAACATCAGTAATATGAATATTGTTAGAACCTCAGCTATTTTGTTTCTCTTTTCGGTACTCAAATGTGGCACTGGGTGCCACTGCCCACCTGCCAAGTTGTCTGCCTACCTAAGGAAATGTCATCTCTGGGGGCGGAGGACTGGAATTGTCACGTAAATGGGTCCTTTCATCGGATTGGCTGGCCCACCACTAACTCCGCTGTGGGATGGCCAGTGAGGGGAGGCAGCTTGATGGCTGAGGTGACTCTGAACAAATCGGAATCATATTACATAATATCAGCTATTCTTGCATTTTGCTCTGTACTTATAGTATTACTATTGTAACATCATATTGTATTGAGGATTACTTGTGTTTTTTTCTGTGTATTGTATTGTATTTACCCCTTTTTTTGACACCCACTGCACGTCCATCCTAATTGGTCTTTCTTCAGATTGTGTTTCTTAAGGTTTCTTCCATTTTTTTTTCCTTTGTAAAAGGAAGAGACTTGACACACGTAAAAAAAAAGTTTGGGGCAGCCACTCGTATAATATTCTTAGCTGCAAAGGATTTAGTTTTATGCAACAATGAAGTTGACTGTTGAGAGTCCAAGACTGAACTGCTCAAGGTTGTGAGAAATGGCGGTTTTAAATGGTCAGACAGGAAGTGATGTTTCAGGCACCGGAACCGGAAGTGCCAGTCCTCTAGGGGCCAGAACCAGAAGTGACATTTTCCTAGGCACCAGAACTGAAAGTGACACTCTTCTAGGCGCCAGAACTGGAAGTGACGCTCTTGATTCAGAACGGTTTTCCCGCGGCTTGTCTGCAAAGATAGTAGAAGAAGGTTTAATGCACTCCGCCCCCCCCTGGCCTGGCATGGAATTACCTTTACTTGGTCCACACAACGTCCTCCTATGCGCACGTGTGTGACACCTTTCAAGGATTTTTTGAGTGTTTTTCTTGCCTTCTTATACAGTAGAGTCAAGGATGGGGGGCTGTCAAAAGCCCACTGCGGAAGTCCATGTGTGATTTTGGGCTATACAAAAATAAATTGTATTGTATTTTATATTTGAACTAAATTCCCAGACTATATGCTTCCCTACCAACTCTATGTTGTAATTTAAAGCAATCTTGGGAGTTGTGGTAAGATTTGGGGCTCCCTCTGTGACCATATGCCTCTCTGCCCTCTGACCCTGAACATCATACTGTTGTCTGGCTCTGGTTTGGTTTTGGTGTCTCCTGGACCCACACTGCTTTAATGGCCGTGGTATTCTTATGATTCCACTCCCATGTTCTTCTAGGTTTTCTACTACATTGTGTGTGCACGGACATCCTTAATAATTTACACATCCATATCCTTAGGAAATTCATCATTCCAGGTCTGATGCATCACATCTTCACATCACATCTCTCTTCTACGCGGTGGTGTGCTGGGGAGGCAGCATAAAGAAGGATGCCTGGACAAACCGGTGAGGAAGGCAGGCTCTATTGTAGGCACAGAGCTGGACAGTTTGACATCCACGGCAGAGCGACGGTCGCTGAGCAGGCTCCTGTGAATCATAGAGAATCCACTGCATCCACTGAACAGGATCATCTCCAGAAAGAGGAGCAGCTTCAGCAATGACTTCTGTCACCGTCCTGCTCCACTGACAGACTGAGGAGACCCCACACTATGCAACTCTTCAATTCCACCCGGGGGGGTAAACGTTAACATTATACAAAGTTAATGTATGTCTGTATACCTGCATTGTTATCACTCTGTAATTTAATTTTGTTTTTTATCAGTATGCTGCTGCTGGAGTATGTGAATTTCCCCTTGGGATTAATAAAGTATCTATCTATCTATCTATCTATCTATCTATCTATCTATCTATCTATCTATCTATCTATCTATCTATCTATCTATCTATCTATCTATCTATCTATCTATCTATCTATCTATCTACTTTGATTTGTTTTATGCCAGACTTCCTTAGCTGTGGGTGTTTTGCTCTGTCTCATCATATGTTTATGTGTTTGATCTCTTTCCCTCATGGAAGCTCATTCCTCTTCAGATATTGATTCCTGTTTTTGTCTGTCTGTCAGTTACTCTCTGTTTGACATATTTGGTGTTAACATTTTCAGTGCACCATATAATGGAATGCATTTTTGTAATTCAGGAGACAAGAAAGTACACTGCATTTGTCATTTCAACTGAATGGCACATAACAACCATTAGCCCTACTTTTATGAATCCCATACTAAATGTCTTATAGCAGAGTTATAACAACCTGACAGACACGCAGATACACAGAAACACAGACAGACTCTTCATATGTCTCTCTTATATGCCTTATTGTACAATTATCTGTTGGAATGACTAAATGTGATGCATTGTGTTTATATAAATGCTTGTGAAGCACTAAATGTTGGAATAACAGAGAAATAGAAACTGGATAAATAGAACAGACAGAAAGTTTTATTAAGGTTGATTTAATGGTCTGTGCTGTTCTATGCACAATAACAAGTTCGCATGGACTGGTGCTGATCTGTGGGACCGACAGTTTGGATATTTGCTCTACACTTCAGGGCGCTATATAACCTCACATTCCCTTAACTGTCTTAATGGCTTCTGAATACTGTCTGGAAGTTGATAGTGATGAGTCCATTATAATGCCAAAGTCTTTCTCATATGCAGTACGTTTCAAGTTTCAGACCTGCCGTTGTGTATTCAAACCAAACATGTTTAGTTCTTGTGAAGACGTGTGAGTGTCTGAAATGAGTGGGCTCCCTGGACAAAGCTGGTTTATGACCTAAAGCCTGCTCACCTGCTTTCCCCCATAATGCATTGTACTATGCAGACATCCATCCATCCATCCATTTTCCAACCCGTTGAATCTGAACACAGGGTCATGGGGGTCTGCTAGAGCCAATCTCAGCCATCACAGGGCGCAAGGCAGGAACCAATACCGGGCAGGGCGCCAACCCACCACAGGGCACACACACCCACTAGGGACAATTTAGAATCGCCAATCCACCTAACCTGCATGTCTTTGGACAGTGGAAGGAAACCGGAGTACCCGGAGGGAACCCACATAGACACAGGGAGAACATGCAAACTCCACGCAGGAAGAAGCGAACCTGGGTCTCCTAACTGTGAGGCAGCAGCGCTACCAGTGCGCCACCGTGCCACCCACTATGCAGACAAATAACATATAAAAGTGACTAGTGACACTACAGGGTGCTTCATTGACACAAGGAGAGACGAGGGGACCTCATGTGCAGTTCGTATTAATAGACCACCTGTGTGTCACATATGAACTCATGTGATGAGGACCACTTCACTGTCTGCGTCGATGAGGAGGGGAATGGCAACGACACAACACACACAAACTCCTGTAAATTTGTATGTCTTCCATCATTGAACAGCTGCTGCCAATTCAATAAAAATTGAACTTGCATGTTGGAGATGGCCGGTCCTCTCATATTTTTTCTGTACTGATGTTACACCATGATACTACAAAAATACAAAGTGTCCGTTTATACCTCAGTGTAAATAAATGTAAATTATGACATAATAAATAAAGGCTAATTTCTGTCATGTTAAATATTGCAATTAAATAGCACATTAAGTATTTCAGAACTACAATTATGGGTGGTCTTCAGACTTTACGAGAGGGTTTCTCTTTGAAGCTCACAGTATGGAGGTGAAAAGATCAAAATCACGTCAATTAAACACATTTGAAGTGAGGAGACGAACGACAAAGAATTGTGGTTTGTGGGAAATCGAGGTGCAAAGCCCCACTCACTGATCCGAGCTTTTTGAATGTTGAGAACTTGAAAATTAAAATGTAAAGTGGAAATACATTTTACTTTCATTTCTGTAGCTGTATTGCTTCATTCCAGGCTGAAACTGAAATTGCAAAACAGAGACTGAACTTTCATTTTAGAATTTACCTCCCAATGTCTTCAAAATAAAAAACCACAGCAGTTAGCAATGCTGCATTTAAATTCCAGGAGTTTACCTGCCACTGGCACAGAGAAATGCATGTTGTGTGTTTGATGATTTAAGAAAAGAAAGACGTCCAGAAAATCAGACAAAGACAATCAGCACAACGTCACACTGACAGAGAGCAACGGGGGGAATACTGTCTGGAATTTAATGTGAGGGTCCGGAAAAGACAAAAACACACAGCTGTTACTGTACACTGTATGTGTGTGTGTGTGTGTGTGTGGGCCTCTCATGAGCACAGGGTGGTCCAACACACTCCATACAGGAGTCAGAGGGGCTCTGAGCAGCACAGCACAGGATGGAGTGTCAGACCACCACTGGGCACAACCTCAGCTCATCTGAACCTGCTGATTTAATGTGCTGCTCGCTGTGATGAGGAAAGAAAGTCAAAGTGACTGAGAACAAAAAAACAAAAACAGCAGACAGAGGAGAAGAAGGAAACTGCAGAGAGCCAGCAGCTGACCACTGTGGAGCTGTGAGGAGAGACCACCGCAGCCCTGAGCGGCTCCTGACAAACAAATATAATGAAGACATCTGAGATTTGATGAACTCTTTAGTGAGTAAGAACTGAAATGAACAAACAAACATCCTGAGAGAATTTGTGAAGCACACACAGCAGAGAGACGCCTCATGTGAATGACGTCAGCAGAGAGAATATGGCAGTCGCAGGGCCTCAGTGTATAAACATCTCAGTGTGCAGGCAGGACGGCTCAGTCAGGGACAGACATGGAGTTTAAAGAAGTGAAAACTGGTCTGTGCTTTCCTCACAGTAATACATCTTGTGTTAAACTGATTTTTGAAACTGAAGTTTATGGACTTTATTATACTTTCTCATGTCTTTTGCTTTTCTCGACAGTCTTTGGAAATCTTCTTGTCATCATTTCTATTTCTCATTTTGTTCAGCTGCACACGCCGACTAATCTTCTGATCCTTTCACTCGCAGCGGCCGATTTCTTGGTGGGTTTCTTTGTGATGCCCATGACTTTGATTAGCTCAATTGAAAGTTGCTGGTACTTTGGAGTTCTTTATTGTTATTTATATCAGGCACTTGCAAATTATTTTAGCTTAGTTGTTGTATATAATGTGGTTTTAATATCCATTGATCGCTACATTGCTGTCTGCCATCCTTTCTTTTACAGCTCAAAAATAACTTTGACTGTTGCAAAGATCAGCATTGCTGTAGTGTGGCTGTTTGCACTTTTCATTACAGTCGTATTTTTATGTCTTAGTGATACTGAAACAAAGCGTTGTGAGCAAGCTTGTGCAGCATACACTTATTATGAAATGATCATTTTTGATTTATTCATATTTTTTTTTATTCCTTATTCACTGATGATTGGTTTTTATATCAGAATATTTGTAGTTGCAAGAAGCCATTCAAGAGCCATCAACTGTATGATAGAAAAGAGACAAACTGAGGAGGTGAGTGACAGAAAAATATCAAAACCGTCTGAAAGAAAAGCCGCAAAAACATTAGGAGTAGTCGTGGGGGCTTTTATTATCTGCTGGCTGCCTATCAATATATACAATTTTTATAATGATAGAAGTAACCTAATCATACGTATCATCAGGAATGTCTTTGTGTTGGTAAGTGAAGTGAACTTTGGTGTTAATCCAATTCTTTATGCTTTTCTTTATTCCTGGTTCCGAAAAGCACTGAAAATCATCCTGACATGTAAAATATTTAGCTCAGCTTCTTCAGTGCTCAATTTACTGTAAATGTTAAAGAAAAAAATGCAAAAGTATCTGTTTTAGATATTTTAAACTATTTTTACAATATTCCTTTTTCTTATTTTTCATAGTAGCAGTGTAATACTCAGACATATTTCTTAACAATACAATCATTTTATATTTGCTGTATTATTTTTAAGGCTGTTTTTGTCAAAATTGTATTCATGTAAACTGTGGACTGTTTTGAGTATTGATTATTTCAACACAATTATTTTGATTAAAATCTTTTTTGAATGTGTAATAAACAGAACTGAAAATGTAGGAGACTCCTGGCAATTCATATAAACTCTTCAGGGTTTCTTGGTGACTTGTAAAATAATTATTGTATTTTCCATTATTTTGGGATATAATTATTTATTTTATCATAACTTCCTAAGTACTTAGGAAGTCTAAGTCTGTAAATCTGTAAATATAAATATCTTTTAACATCTGGAGTTACAATTTACAGAGACTTTCAGATTTCACAGCTCAATACTCCACAGCAGAGCTCAGACGACGGCTGAAATTCTGTTCAACAACAAAACTGTGATTTGTTTAATAATCAACTCCTATAATATACTTGTTCCTTTATTATTTTAATTTTCATTTTAATCTTAAAGTTAATGTTTCCTGTTCCTGCACTTTAATCTGCACTCCTCCTCAGTAAGGCAGCAGATGACAGACGAGTGCCCTGTGTTGACTGGGATTGGCTCCAGCAGACCCCCGTGACCCTGTAGTTAGGATATTGCGGGTTGGATAATGGATGGATGGATGCATATTTACCAGCACCCCACTCTGGGTGTCCCGTTTAGCCAATAAAACACAGGCAGGAGAAAAGCGTCAGTCAGCCTTTTTTATCATCTCCGTCTCTCAGTAGGAGCACAAGCACCTTATTAGCGAGTGTTACAAAGGAGAGGCGCCTGTCTCACTCTGTTTATACTCTTCATTGATTAGATCACAATGCCAAGGAGTTCATCACATAATCAGAAATCCTTTAACCTGATTGGTTTATCCAGTTGCTAGCAGCGCAGTTTAAAGATGACTTTTTCTTCTTATTCCAAGGCTTGGTTTTTTCATTTCTTTCTATAAATTCACTTAAAATGCCTTTTCTTAATAATTCAAACCATTATCATAGCGAATATCAAAATAACACCTTCGCCCTGTAAGTATAAGCTGAGAAGAATATGAGACTCAGCACAGACCCAGTAAATCATGAAGCTGAGTTCCTTTAAACAATTCAACTGCATCACATGTTAGGAGCCCCTCGGACCAGGGTTCAAGTTCAACTAATACATTATAACAATCCACGGCACACCATAAACACATCAATAATCCATGAAGACGTAAAGCCAGCGCTGAGAATCAAAAGGCCGCTGAGCGACTGACCATTCAATGTGTCCATGCAGAGCCTTCACGGTGGCCTCTCCGTTTCAAAGCAGCCTGATAAATGTCTGCAGTTCTCGTGTTCTTCACGTGGCCTGTGATGGACGAGCACCCAGTGCTTTGGTGGAGGTTTGGGGCTCTGGATTGTCCACTCCATGTCTGCTTCATCCCTTCATGGTGGACCTGAGGAGACAAAATGGACCTCTATGGTGATGAGAATAGCAAGCAGCTGAAATATTTGTGAAGTAAAACAATGCATTATGCAAAACAAAACCACCAATTTATGAAAAATTTAATTTATTTCTTTATTTTTTAAAATGAGGTATAAGTGCACCAGTGATCGTGACCCATAAATTGTGTTTGAAGGTATTATGGTCTGCACTGTATAAGACGATTCCTGATGGACTCTCAGCTTTTTTATTTCTGCTCTGCTCAGCTGATGCTTTACTTGTTCCACTTTAAGAGTTGCCCCCTCATTTCAGACCCCCTTGTGTGTTTATTCAGAAGGTATTATGATGTGGTGGTCCGCACTTCTGCCCTTTTGATTTAGAGTTCTTCTTCCAGTCCTTCGCCCGGTCACTGCCGGTGTTGAATCCCCATGTTCTCTCTTTGCATGTGTGGCTTTTACTCTTCAGGACGGCAGAAGACTTTTATTATCACAGAGGGAAATTTGTGGGCAGCAGGAATGTGTGACACGTAGGACATTGTTAAATAGGGACAAGAAAATAATAAAAGAGACCACACATGACAGCCATTGTTGTAATCAGCACACACACCATAAGACTTCTACAAATCAGAATAATGATTCATGAACAATAATAACAAATAACACCGTTTCTATAATTCAGAAGGCTGATAGCTCTGAGATAAAAGAAGACTTCAGTCTGGGGGTCTTCCACTTGAGACCCTAAATCAGCAGCTTGACGACCACAAGTGACACATTGGTGACAGGGGATAGCTGCTGTGTGACAGAATCGAATTGGCCTTCTTTACCACTTGTTTGTGATGGCAGTCAGTGACAGAAGGCTTCTGCAGACCCCCACTTTCACAGCTCATGTTAATGTTGTTAGTCACACAGGTTTTATTTTTTATCTTAAGATTCACTAAACAGCTTTCATCATCCATTTTCTTATTCCACTCATTTTGAGCAGGTCACTGGGTAGCTGATGCCAATCATAGTAAGCACTGGGCATAAAGCAGGAACAATCACTGTATAGGATGCCACTCCATCACGGTGAACACAGACAAACATACACAGGCCAGTTTAGCATTACCAATCCTCTGCTCTACTCCTCCATATTTTTCAGTGAAAGGTAAAAAGTGTGTCAATCTGTTGGTCAGATCTTCCAATATTCACAAGAATCCACTTTAGCACCCACAATCCACCTTAGCTGCATGTCTCTGGATTATGGAAGAAAGCCAGCGCACCCTGAGGAAACCCCTGAGGACACGAGGAGAACACGCAGACTCCATGTAGGGAGGACTTGTGATGAGCACCCTGCCCTCTTTATAGTGAGGCAGCAGCATTACCACTACACCACCGTGCTGCTTAATAACACAGCCAATAACAGCAAATATCACATCTGATTCAATAATAGACTTATTAAAAGTATTTTAATTGTTTTATTTTTCTTTTTTAAACAATTCAGTTTCCGTAGAAGAAATAGCCACATTTTTCCTTCTTACCCGTTTGTCACTAATCACTCCTGACACTCTTCTCCACCTACTCCACCCTGCCTGCGCTCTCTTTTTCACTTCTCTTCCACAATCCCCATTACTCTGTACTGTTGATCTCAAGTACTCATCCACCTTCACCGACTCTACTCTCTCATCCTCACCATTCCACTGACCTCCATCTCATTTACACACATGTATTCTGTCTTGGTGGTCCTATTGACCTTCATTCTTCTCCTCTCTAGAGCATATCTCCATCTCTCCAGGGTCTCCTCAACCTGCTCCCTACTATCACTACAGATCACAATGTCATCAGCAAACATCATAGTCCATGGGGACTCCTGTCTAATCTCATCTGTCAACCTGTCCGTCACCATTGCAAATAAGAAAGGGCTCAGAACATCCCTGATGTAATCCCACCTCCGTCACTCCTACTGCAGACCTCACCACAGTCACACTCCCCTCGTTCATATCCTGTACAACTCTTATGTACTTCTCTGCCACTCCTGACTTCCTCATACGATACCACAGCTCCTCTCGAGACACCCTGTCATATGCTTTCTCCAGGTCCACAAAGACACAATGCAACTCCTTCTGGCCTTCTCTAAACTTCTCCATCAACATCCTCAGAGCAAACATCACATCTGTGGTGCTCTTTTTTGGCATGAAACCAAACTGCTGCTCGCTAATCATCACCTCAATTCTTAACCGAGCTTCCACTACTCTTTCCCATAACTTCCTGCTGTGGCTCATCAATTTTATTCCTCTGTAGTTAGTGCAGTCCTGCAAATCCCCCTTATTCTTAAATATCACCACCAGTACACGTCTTCTCCACTCCTCAGGCATTCTCTCACTTTCCAAGATTTCATTAAACAATCTGGTTAAAAACTTCACTGCCATCTCTCCTAAGCACTTCCATGCTTCCACAGGTATGTCATCTGGACCAACAGCCTTTCCATTTTTCATCCTCTTCATAGCTGTCCTTACTTCCTCTTTGCTAATCCGTTGTACTTCCTGATTCACTATCTCCACATCATCCAACCTCTTCTCTCTCTCGTTCTCTTCATTCATCAGCCTCTCAAAGTACTCTTTCCATCTTCTCCACACTCTCTCCTCACTTGTGAGTACGTTTCCATTTTTATCCATTTTCACTCTAACCTGCTGCACATCTTTCCCAGCTCAGTCCCTATCTGTAGCCCACCGGTCCTTTACTCCCTTCTTAGTGTCCAACCTCTCATACAACTCATCATACACCTTTTCTTTAGCCTTCGTCATCTCTCTCTTCACTTTGTGCCCTATCTCCTTGTACTCTTGTCTACTTTCCACATCTCTCTTTCTATCCCACTTCTTCTTTGCCATCCTCTTCCTCTGTATACTCTCCTATATTTCCTCATTCTACCACCAGGTTTCCTTTTCCTCTTTCCTCTATCCAGATATCACGCCAAGCTCCCTTCTTGCTGTCACCCTTATTACATCTGCTGTAGTTTCCCAACTGTCTGGTAACTCTTCACTGCCACCCAGTGCCTCTCTCACCTCCTCCCTAAACTCAACCTTACAGTCTTCCTTTTTCAACTTCCACCATTTGATCCTTGGCTCTGCCCTCACTCTCTTCCTCTTCTTGATCTCCAATGTCATCCTACAGACCACTATGATAAACCTCTTATGGACGATTCTGCTAAATATTTGTGGTGCTTGTTATGAGGGGTGGATCAAGAGAACATCTAAGGGGTCTCTTCCATGTCCTTCAAACATGTGTGTCACGGTAATTGTCAGCTCTCTATTCACCCACTGTGGGTGTTGATGAAGGTGCTGTCTGTCCAGACTGGTTTCATGCCTTGTGCCAAATGCTGCCAGGAGTGGCCTAACCGGACTAAGCATTGTAATAAGACACAGGAACACATCAAGAGTTTGGGCAGTTAGATGAACCTCATATTTTTGATGGCCAAAAACAGAAAAAAAAAAATCGGAAAAATAGAAAACAATGACCTGTTCATAATGAAGCCTTCTTCAGACTGCTAAGGGTGGCGACAGTACCGGTTATCATGGCAGCCAACTGGAAGAGTCAGGTTCAGGAGACCGGAAACCTGAAGCGATATCACGGATGGAAGAGCCTTCATCTTTTTTACAGAAGGAGGAAGAGAGAAGGCATTAGGCAGAGTGTAACTGCCATTAAAGGAGCCCTAAGGTTGTCCTCCAGGTGCACATGTGTGACAGCGTACACTGACAGTTTCCGACCTTGTGACCAAACTTGCTGTGACTCTGAAAGGCTGCATATAATTTGTTTCTATATTTTAAAATAATTCTGACATAATATTATGAATTATCTTTACAATAATATATCCTCTATTTGCAAGCTTTAACACCTTGTAACAAATTAACACCAATAAAGAAGTAATCCGTTTGTGAGTAAGTTTAGATTTAAAGAAGAAGAAAAGATTTCCCTGAAACTGTTGTAGAAGCCACTGTGTATGTGATAGTTTATTCATTTTTAAAAAAGTAGAAATTCTTAAGGCACTTTCAGATAATATGACAGAAGTTGAAGATGAGCCGTTTGAAGTTGCGTTTAATGTACAATTCACATCTGCAGCCTGTAGAAGTTTGTGATTCTGCAGAGTCGGCCTTTGAAAAGGCACACGGAGTGCTGCGTCATTTTGTTGTGTGTGGGCTGCAGCAGACATCACAATCTCATAAACCAGCAGTGCACATTTGAAATGGAGTGTGCAGCGTCTGGGGTTCTGACAGGACAACGACGGGTTTGAATCTTCATCAAGTATTGCAGATAATCTTTAAAATTTAATTTGTGCACTGTTTCGACTTTTATTAATTTTGAGCTGTTTTTATACTGCTACTTGTAAATACAATGTGGGCAAAGTGTGCTTTTTATGACATACAGTGGAACCTCGGTTCATGACCATAATTTGTTCCAAAACTCTGGTCGTAAACCGAGTTGGTCGTGACACAAAACACCCAGGCTCCTTGCTCACAACACAAGCAAGCTCGCTCGCGCTCACTCTCTCTCTCTGTAGCACACCCAACAACTCTGTCAGCAGCACGCACTCGCTCCCTCTCTCTATCTCTGAACAGTGGGGAACATTTGAACAAATCCAAACTTTAATTTAAAAGCCAACCACAAGCAACCAAAAAAGTAACAAGATCACGCAATTTTAGCCTTACAGCCCGATCGCTGTAAACACTTTTTTTAAAATGAGTTTTAAGCACAGCGGAAAAAAGGAACATCTGAAAAAAGAGAAAAGTAACATTGCAACTAATCACGCTACAAACTGAAAAATTAACTTTTGAAAAATTCATAATACAAAAACCACCAAGAAAACTAACCTTGCATGAGTCGAGTTCTGGCATGAAGTGTTTTCCTTCAGATGTTTTCTCTCTTGTGATTTCTTGGGTTTCTGGTGTTTTTAGCTGTTTAGATGGTGGGTGCGAAAGCCTCATGCAGCCATTCCAAAAAGAAAATCCTTGTGACCCAACCCTTCGTGTCTGCCCTCCACATTACTGGCACTCTGGCTTTGTTTACATGGTGCTGCTTGAAAGCACAAGGGTTCTCAAATTGGTAAGTGAGTAAACTGGTAAACAGTTTTTCCACCACTTCCAGCACTTGAGGTCTCTGCCTGGTTAACGCTGTAACTCCTTTTGCAATATCAGCTGCTTTAATAGATTCTTTCTGCTTTAGAATAGTCGAAATCGTAGATTTTGACTTCTTGTACTTGGCGGCAAGATCAGTAACACAAATGCCACGCTCAAACTTTTCAATAATTTCTTTACTTCGATTTCAATTTTCTTCAAAACTTTCTTCTCACCACTCTTCACTTGCTTAGAAGCCACAGTTAACTGCAAAAGCACGCGAAATACTGTAGAGCACAAAGAGAGCGCAGGTAAAGCACGCACGTCTGACTGAGAACAATGAACAGGGAGCAGCTGTGCTTAAATGAACCAGCCAGGCAGGCACGCAGCTCCCTTCCCCCCACCCCCCGTCTGTGGCAGGCAGGCAGGCACGTGGCTAGCTCTATCTCTCTCTCTCTCTCTTTTCTCTCTCTCTCTCTCTCTCAGCAGCAGGCAGGCACGTCTGACTGAGAACAATGCAACACGTGCGGAAATCATCGGCGCACACAAACCGAAAGGGAAACTGGCTTTGTTCGTATACCGAGTGTGTGGTCGTGAACCGAGGCAAAAGTTTGGTGAACTGTTTGGTCGTGAACCAAGGTTCCACTGTAACTCCAAAGTACATTATAGCAGTAAATAATTAAAAGAATACTAATAATAAAATGTATTTAATTGATTTTTTCAAGACACTCAGGAACACATTTCAAAACTAAACCATAAAGTACATCATTACAAATGGCAGCCATGCTGCTGAATGTTTGCAGTGCTATTCCATTCTATTAATTGGTATTTTATGTCACAATTTTTTAAGGAGTATAGTTTTCTTTCATATTGACCCTTTATTGAACTAAAAAAATTGTCTTTTATCAAGGAACTCTCAAACTTGCGTAACTTTTTGATCCTGAATTTTTGAGTGTCTTTCCCACGTTGTTCCACTCCATCAGTTTCCTTTTGTTGTTTAATACCAAGCCACCAAATAGTACATTCTTCCTTGCTTCCACTTCACTAAGCAGGACCTCCATTTCAAATTTGCTGAAATTCTTTTTTATCACGTGCTTTTGCCATTTGTCCTAGGTATGATGTTAAACTGCATCCAGCCCTGCAAGTGGTCCTCCAGCTTGCAGGAAAAACTTAAAAGCTGGTGGCAGGATTGGCACTCCAGCCACCATTAAAAAAAACTTCATACAGCTCTGAAATGGCAGACAGGACTCCTTTCTGCTCTCTGTGGGAGTAACTCTGCTGCAGCCACACGAGGGAAGAAAGGCTGCTCGCATTATGAAGCCATTGGGAGCCTCATCCCCGCAATAGTCAAAACCGCCAGAGAGTCAATGAGGTCAGACTTGTTGGGGATTAGAACTGGTGTGGTGCTGTCATTAGAACATTAGAACACTCTAGACGAGAACAGGCCATTCAGTCCAACAAAGCACCCCAGTCCTATCCACTTATTTCTCCCAAAAAAACATCGAGTTGAGTTTTGAAAGTCTCTAAAGTCTTACTGTCTACCACACTACTTGGTAGCTTATTCCAAGTGTCTATTGTTCTTTGTGTAAAGAAAGACTTGCTAATGAGGGTGCAAAATTTATCTCTGCTACTTTCTTGGTTTCTAATTTATTTCTGTGGGAAAGATATGAGATAATCTGTCCTCTTAAGAAGGCCTTAAGAGTTTCCAAAAGTATTCCTGCAGACATCTCTGGGGATGTATTTGTCTCTAGGAAGAAACTAATTTGTTTGGATATAAATTCTGTACAATTCTCATCTGCTAATAGAAGCAGGTTGAGACGCCATCTGCAAGGTGAGTGTGTGGGGCATAATGACTTTAGCTCCAAGATCAGAGGTGCATGGTCAGAAATAACAATAGCATCGTTCTTGAAAGATTTAATCGTAGGCAAGAAATGATTATCTATAAAGAAATAATCAATGCTTGAGTAGCAATGATGTACTGGTGAGTAGAAAGAATATGTTCTTGAGTTTGGGTTTAAAAACCTCCAGGGGTCTGATAAGTTGTGGTCAGTTATAAACTTTGTAATTATCTTTGCAGTGTTAGATGTCATCCCCCCTTTAATAGAAGTCGTATCTAAAAGTGGATTTAGAACAGTCCCCAGCCATTATAATTTTCTGAGTGTTCACATTGGGAATGGATGCAAATACATTTTGTATAAATTCCTTATCATCGACATTAGGTGCATAAACATTTATCAAAATCATTTTACAGTTAGATAAGTCTCCCATGACCATCACATATCTCCCTTCAGGATCCAATACTACATCTGATGCTACAAATGGTACTGTTCTATGTATGAGAATTCCCACACCTCTAGTTTCCTTTGTAAAGCTAGAATGGAACATTTGACCAGTCCAGTCCTTTTGCAGCCGGAACTGATCCTTGCTTAGTAAGTGGGTCTCCTGTAAAAATACTATTTTAGCATTTAAACCTGTTAGGTGAGAAAGTACTTTCTTTCACTTTAATTTGTGATTCAGGCCTTTAACATTCCAGCTCACGAAGTTAACTGTCCCATCATGGAGACACTGATTCTGAGTTTTTGATGTCATTTTATAGTCTTAACTGGAAGTGAAATAGCTTCAGCTTTAATTTCCTATTTCCCCAAGAGTTATTGCCATGCAGCCTATTATTACGTTGGTAGTTATAATTATAAAGATTAAAAGGACAGATTAGGTATAGATCTAGCCTGCTCTCTTTCTCTACCCCCTTAACTCCCCACACTCCCTTTTTGCCTCCCCACGTGAGGCAGGACCCCACTTAACACAGTCCCGGTCCTCTGACATACCCAGAGACAGAGCACGTCCAAAGCAAAACAAGCCCCCACGAAGCGGCATATTAGGACTTAAAAAAATAGAGATGTATATTACCAATATAGTCTAAATACTATATGCCTAAAATTTAATCATTAACAAACTGTGCACTTAGAATATATATAATCTTCAGCAATCTTACTGTATTGAGATAATTCACCCTGATAATAAACCCGGGGAATGGTGTTAGAAAGTGGTCCAGAATAAGCATAATAAGTCTTAATGCAATAATAGCAATAACAATAAACCAAGGGTATGATGTTGAACAGTCTCATTTAGGGTAGAGAGAAAATAATTAGATAAAAAAAAAAAAAAAGGAATTAAGCACAAACGTCTATAACTATAATTAAAACATAAACAGATAGCGTCCAGGTAATAATGAGCATATATAATGATAAAAACCTGTATCTTAACAAATAAATCCTTGCCATATCATTAACATCCATGACTCACTATTATGTTTCAGAATAGTTCCGGGATCAGCTTTCTTAATTCCTTTTCTGCTTCTTCCTTGCTAGCGAAGACAGAATTGACCCTGTAATTCCACTTTCAGTCTGGCAGGATACAAGAGGCTGTATTTGACGCTGGCTTGCCGTAACTGCTGTTTAATGTTGTAGAATTCTGCGTGTTTAGTAGCTGTTGCTGGAGAGAAATCAGGGAAGATACGAATGTGGTTATTTTAATATATAATCTCTTGCTTGTGTCTGAGGAGTGCCATCACCTCTATCTTAAATAATCTCTCAAAACGAATAATAAAAGATCTAGGTCTAACGGTATTTGATCCGCGTACACGATAAGCCGCTGCTATCGAGACCTACTTCACTCACACTCGTATATTCGCTCCCCATTTCACTCTCAGCCAAAGACAAGGAGTCTGGGCTTTCGCCCATCTGATCCAGGTCAGTCTCTGAAAGGCCGTACCATGAACTTGGGCTTGCCGACCTTAGCTTGGATGTAGCTTTACTTTTTGGTTCTTTAGGACCCCATTTCTAGTTGACCATGTTTATATATGCTTGCTCCTGTAGTAGTGCATCTCAGTTTGGATAAATACAGGATATCTCAGGATAATAAGCAATAATATGAAAAATAACACCGCTGCTAGCGGACCTCCGCTTCAGACATCCATCTCTCACAACGGACGAGACCAAACTAATTCCCTTCAAAATTTGAAACACTTCAATCATGTCACCTCTTAATCTTCTTTTGCTTAAACTGTAAAGGCTCAGCTCTTTTAATCTTTCTTCATAATTCAACCCCTGTAGCCCTAGAATCAGCCTAGTCGCTCTTCTCTGGACCTTTTCTAGTGCTGCTATGTCCTATTTGTAGCCTGGAGAGCAAAACTGCACACAGTACTCAAAATGAGGCTTCACCAGTGTGTTATAAAGCTTGAGCAGAACCTCCTTGGACTTGTACTCCACAGATCAAGGCGCTATATAACCTGACATTCTGTTAGCCTTCTTAATGGCTTCTCAACACTGGCTGGAAGTTGATAGCTTAGAGTCCACTATGACTCCTAAATCCTTTTCATAAGGTGTACTCTCGATTTTCCGACCGCCCATTGTGTATTCAAACCTAATATTTTTACTTCCTATGTGTAATACTTTACATTTACTGACATTAAATTTCATCTGCCACAAATCTGCCCAGGCCTGTATGCTATCCAAGTCCTTCTGTAATGATATAACGGATTCCAAATTATCTGCTAATCCACCTATCTTGGTATCATCTGCAAACTTAACCAGCTTGTTACTTATATTCCTATCTAAATCATTTATATATATTAAAAATAGCAACGGCCCTAGCACTGCCCCCTGTGGAACACCACTCATAACATCGGCCAATTCTGATGAGGTTCCTCGCACCATCACACTCTGCTTCCTGTGTCTGAGCCAATTCTTCACCCATCTAAAAACATCACCCTGAACTCCCACTTCTTTTAACTTGATGCCCAACCTCTCATGTGGCACCTTATCAAATGCTTTCTGAAAGTCCAGATAAATAATATCAACCTCATAGAATTCCAACATGTTAGTAAAACATGACTTCCCTCTTCTGACCCCATGCTGACTGTTCAGAATAACTCCTGTCCTTGCCATGTGTTGCTCAATCTTATCCTTAATAATTCCTTCCATTAATTTTCCTGTGATGCTTGTTAAGCTTACTGGCCTATAGTTGCTTGGATCTGCCCTGTCACCCTTTTATATAATGGGATGATATTT